>NW_020174434.1:3323838-3325301 GCF_003031525.2 Neophocaena asiaeorientalis asiaeorientalis
CTCAGACGTGAGACCCCCGCCCCCCCACTGCTCTGGCAGCTGCTTTGACGTGATCCTTGCATGGAGGAGAGAGGAGGGAAGGACAGACACACGGACAGTGTGAGGACTGGGCCTCACGGCTCAGCTGACTCTGATTAGCGGAACAGAAGTAACTCCCTGACGAGTTACTCTCCGCGTTGGGCGGGTTTGAGGGTGGGGAAGTGACCTCGGGGTCCGTGCGAGGGGCAGCGACAAGGCGACAGCTTCCCTGAGGCCGCCGTGCGCCCAGAGCATTGCCAAGCCACGTCCTTGATGTCAGGAAAGCTCAGTCTTCCGTCCAAGGTCAAAAGGTACCAATAGTGAAAGCTTAGCTCTTCTATCACTTGTATCGGAATAGGGTGCTTTGGGGCAGTTCTTGGTGGTGCTGTGATGACCACCCATGGTGTCTGTGAGGTTGTGGTCACTTCCAGACCATACCTGAGCGGGCAGGAGGGAGGTGCTGAGACGCCTGTGCCGCACGGAAGGGTGGCCTGCCGGAGGGGTCCCGGTGCTGCAGAAGGGTCTCCTGGCTCCCTGCAGCTCTCCCCTCAGAGCAATTCCTCCCTCTTTAGGGTCAGGTGAGCTGCTGACCCCTAAGCAAAGGGCATCCCGTGCCTTTAGCGACCGGCGCCCATCCTAATCAGTCATCCAGCGATCATCTTCCCGTCCTTGTGTCAAAGGAGACTGAACAGCTCTAGCAACACACTTGCTCTTGAGGGCCTGTTGGACTGTTGGGGAGGCTGGCTGTTCAGAAGGACCCGGGAAGCGAAGCTGGGGCGTGTGGAGGACGGTCGTTCCGCACGAAGGGCGGGGCTGCGGGCGCGCACCGGCGTCTGCCCGTCCCCGAAGCCCTGAACGCCTGAGCACTTGCCTTGGCCTATGTGAGCCCACACGTGTGTGCGGTTCTCTCCCCGTCACTGGCCCTCCCCCCGGGTGGCTCTTTATTAGAATCACAGAGGGAAGGGGTTTCTGTCGGGGTCTCGGCTGCACCCTGACTGGAATGCCACTCCCCGAAGCGCAGGTGCCCGCAGGCCCGCAGAGGTCCTATCTGTTCAGCTGGGTCACCTGCACTGGACAGTGGGCCCCAAATGGCTACTGTGGCCCCTCGCAGCCGGACGGATCATCCGGTCTCTAGCGGGATGAGGGGTCTACAGGGTCCCCGTCACCCCGGCGAGCAGATGAGCGGTCAGAACCTCCCTCCGGCGGTGATCAGGCTGGTGCGGCCAGTCGCTCCCCGCATCTTGGTGGCCGCTCCCTGACCGGGAGCGCGCCCGTAATGGTCACTCAGCGGGCCCCCTGCCTCCCGCTTGAGAGCCATACGCGCTCTTCCCGCTGGTCCCCAGCTCTGCCCGTCCAAATATACACCATGTGAAAAAAGGAAAAAAGGGGGGGAAGCCAGACTTTTTCGTTCGGGAATCAGCGGGTCGGCGGGTGCCGCGTCCCCC
>NW_020174434.1:3325332-3368811 GCF_003031525.2 Neophocaena asiaeorientalis asiaeorientalis
CTCGGAGGAGGCCTGACGGCGCGGGGTCCTGGGGACGCACTTTCCAGACCAGGAGAAATCGTCAGGGCTTTCAGATGAACGTTTCCATTTGGGACCCTCCTCTTTAGGACCCAGAGTCACTTCTGGAAACAGAAGGACACCACGCGGACTCCTGAGGGTTCCGAGAGCTGCACAGAGAATAGGAAGCTCCAGGAGCCGTGCGCCCTGGACCTTAAGCAGAGAAGGGTGGGCAGCGCCGCGGTCAGGAGAAACGCAGGACTGCTCCCTCCCGCCCAGCCCTGGGGAACAAAGACGGTGCAGAAATCCCGTTTCCCCACGGGTTCCCAGCCAGGCAATTACAGCCGGCTTCCATTAGTTCAAAACAGCATAGATGCCAAATCGGTGAGCGATACTTAGGGCGGTTCCTCGTCGATGGGCTCCTGGCATTGGGAGGAAGCCGTGCGGCCGCCGCAGCGCACAGGGCTGCCTGGCGAGACCACTAGGGGGCCGGGGACGCGGGAGGCGCGGGCGCCTCGTGCTCCCGGCCGGTGAGCCGGCACGCCGGCCCGCACCTCCTCTCCAGAACAAAGGGTCCCTCCATCGCCAAGTGCTGCTGGGCGTGCGCCTGAGCGCACAACGCTGACCGTAGTTGTTAGAAATGAGTGTGATTTGTATGAATGGAGAGAGGTCAGTAACTTTATGTTTTGCAAATGCTTTCTTCTCTATTAGTATTTTTATTCCTAGATTTTGGAGGAGTGTCAGGGGCACGCAGTTTCCGTGGAGATCAGGGCTGCTAAAATGCGAGGCTGGCATGGAGGAGATTCTGTTTAAGGGGGGGAAAAAGACAGTAACCCCTTCCAGTTTTTTTCACCTTGTTAAATTTAAACTAAGACAGACAGAATTATAATCCAACACGATGAAGGCTAAGTTAGTATGAGAGCTGGAAACCGGGAGTGCACTTTGACAAGAAGAGTTCAGACAGAATAATATGCTATAATCTATCAAGGTAACAGCCCAAAGGATGGGGTTTTCCTTCCAAGCATCTCCCCTCTGCTATTGCATTCAGGCGAAAGAGCTGCTAGACATCTGAGTAGGCAGCACGTTTCACGCCAGCTCTGAAATCAAATTGCTCAAGGGAGTGTAACTCTCTGGGAAAAAAAAAAAAAAAATGGAGGATTGTCAAGGGTATTTTGATTTTTCTTCTCTGTCCTCCATCTGCCCTTCCTTCTCTCCCTCCTCCTGAGAGGCAGGCTCTGAGGAATTCTTGATCTGTTTAAAGCATCATAAAATTTAAAAATTTTTTTAAAAATGAAAAATAAACACCCTGTACCTCTTCATTTTTTCTAAAGCTGGTTGACTAAACTGCAGGCTTGCTGAGCCATAGAGCAGGTCAGCCCGTGATCGCGGCAGCAGTGCTGTGTGGGACTGAGATTGCACATCTTCCTGCTTAAAACGGAAAAGTCTCTCTCCGCCATAGGCTTTGTATTAGAAAGTACATTTTATGGGCGGATTTTGGTTTGGTTCGGTTTCCTACTATATACCTAGAGCCTGTGCCTGATAGGACTCGATACACATTTGTCCAAAAAATGGAAAAAAAAGTAAATTCTAGTTCCTCTCCTCCGTTCTTCTAAATTCTTGTGTTTTCCTCCACTCCCAAGTCTTGGAGTATTAGCCTCAGTGAAACTAAAGGAGAATTTTAAGTATATATACATTTTTAGGTATTTAGGTATAATCTGTACACACACATACATTTCTGAGCTCTTAAGAGGTCTTTGAACTGGAATAGAATTGAAATTAGGCACTTGTTTTTCTTCTGGCCTGGCTTATTTCTAAAGGCAAAAATGTATTAGGAAGAAAACATATACATCCCTGATAGGTAAGTGATAGAGAGATGATAGTCGATAAGAGACAAGAGAGTGAGAGACTGATGGGTGATTAGTAGATAAGAGAGAGGCGGATGCGTGCGTGCCTCTGGCAGCCAATTTCCCAGCCACGCGTGCGGAGCAAGGCATATGGGGGGCCACGTGCCCTTGCCTTGGGCGCTTCTCCACGTGAGACTGCAGTGAGCAGTTTCCAGTTTGAACTGTGTCCTGGCGGAAGGCAGGGCTGTGGTCTGGGGGATGGATTCTCACGGTCCCTGTGTCCTCCTGTCCCGCAGAACCCTGACATGGAGGTGGATGAGAACGGGACCCTGGACCTGAGCATGAACAAGCAGCGGCCGCGAGAGGGCTGCTGCCCCATCCTGACGCCCCTGGAGCCCATGTCCCCCCAGCAGCAGGCGGTGATGAACAGCCGGTGTTTCCAGCTGAGCGAGGGAGACTGCTGGGACTTGCCCGTGGACTACACCAAAATGAAACCCCGGAGGATGGACGAGGACGAGCCCAAAGAGATTGCTGTATGTCCTTCTCACTGACTGTCCCCCTACCCCGTCCACTCAGCACGTAAAGTTGGCACGACTGAGGGAAAATGCCCCTGGCACACGCCTTAACAGAAAATGTCTTTCCTCTTGAAAAATGACCTTTAGCTGACTAGGGCTTAGAAGACGTTTTCGGTTGACCCAGGAGAGATTTGGCACTAACGCTGATCAGAGTGAAACAAACCATCGCCTCCTTTAAATGATGAGTTTTATTTTCTAACAAGTGTGTTTTGTTGCAGACGATTTCTGTAGGAAAATGTGTAAACAGCTTACTAGTTCATTTTTTCTGGGTGATAAATTGATAGAATGCAGGGTTCTCCTTGCAGGTAGGGAATTGTAATGAGACTCTTAAATACTTAAAATGATTAATTCTGTGCGGTTAATTAGCTGGCTCATTGAAGCAAAGGACAGGGTCTGTTCTCTAAGAAACCTAAAATACGCAGAAGAGCCTACCTACCCCAGCCTAGAACAAACCATTTTAGTACCGTCACCTAAATCTTTGTTGACTATAATATTACCAAAACACCTCTGTCAAGAACATATTTTTGAGGTAGTTACAATTTTCAAATTCAGATCATTAAAATAGCTGTCCTTTAGGCTAAGAAAATAAATGGGAAAAAAATGTTCTTTATTAGACTGACTTTTCCTCCAGTGTTCAACTCTGAAAATTATGACATCTTTATTCTCTGAAAAATGAAAATTCTTTTTGAACACAATAGGGAGAGCGCCATCCAAGCAATAGCATCTTTACAGGAGGGAGGTGGAGAAAAGGGAAACGTTAGCTATTTGTAGGAATTGGCAGGGAAGGCACCTGTTCATAAGGCATTACATCAAAAGCTTATTATGCTTATTTCAAACTGATTTAAGTATCCAGGCATCTTAAAGGAGAATAGAATCAGAGTGGCAAGCTAAATTCCAAAGTATTTTTTTTCTCCTACAGTGTTAAATCGTTACTACCAAATAAGGCATGGTAGTTGAATCTTCGAATTTATTTTAATTAAAATTAAGCCCCCATAAAAGGACAGCAGTATTTCCCTCATAAGGTGTCACACAAGTGAAAACCCTTGCACTCCAGAAACACGTTTGCTGAACATCGCCACCTGTAGGAACTTCGAGGTTACTGCAAAGGCCCCCGTTAGCCAAAGTAGGTACATTCTATTAAAAAAAAGAAAGAAAGAAAGAAAGAAAAAGAAAAAAAGCGTTGCCTAAGAGTATTGTAAAATCACAGCGTCAGTCTAAACTGGGCTTCCCTTGCCTTGGGACTTAAAGCACAGACAATACTTCTGTGGTGTAGGATACTTACCAGAGGCTGTTAGAAGCCCCGGAGTCTAAAATATCTTTGGGTAAAAATGCTTAAGCTGCGCCCAGTGATGTTGGATAAAGTGCCGTAGGTCTTAAACCCAGGTGAGCAAGGTCCACCGAGCAGCCTCTCTGCCTGCCAGACCGCTTATCTGTCCCTCCTGTCGGTACAGCTTCAGGAATTTGAATAAGGAATTTGAATTTGCCCACTGACAGTTTACCCTAAGTTTAGGAATTTAGAGCAAGTGATGAGACATGAAAGTCGCCCAAAGAGAGAGATACTCTTTCAGCGAAGTTGGGTTTGCGTCCTCAGGGTGAGGGTGCATCGTGACTTTAAGGGTAGGGTGGGGACAGGTGGGCAATGCAGGGCAGCCATCCCCTGGGGGGACACAGCCTCTGGTCTGTGTATCCAGCGTCATCGGTGTGGCCCTGAAGCTGTGTTCTGCCCGCAGCCGGAAGACTTGGATCCCTTCCAGGAGGCTCTAGAAGAAAGAAGGTACCCGGGGGAGGTGACCATCCCGAGCCCCAAGCCCAAGTACCCCCAGTGCAAGGAGAGCAAGAAGGACTTGATAACGTAAGCATGGCGTGAGGTGAAATTACCACTCTTCTGAACCTTCCCTTTCTTTGGCTTATCTCTAAACCGGGTCTGTATATGCCTTGCCGTTTGAGCATGCGACATGCACAGCGTACAAATGTCCCCAACTGCCAGTCGGGTGGAGCGAGAGGCCAGCCGTGGACGCGCTTGTTCCGAGCGATGCTCTGTGCTCTGGAGACACCATTTCCATGTAATCCTGTGCGTTTTGCAGCTTTTCTTCAGGGCGCTTAAATCCCTGTGCAGACATTGCAGCTAAACTGGAAACAATGAAACTTTTTTCAAGCTTTTTTTTCAAACATACTTACTATTTTGGCTGTTTTGTTTTTGTTTGGTGGCAGATGTCCAACACCAAGGTGTGATGGGAGTGGTCATGTGACTGGTAATTACGCCTCACATAGAAGGTGTGCCTTCATTTTACTCATGGTGGATTCTGTCTTTTCAATTTATTGTTTTCAGCTTACCTCAACAATGCTGTCCAAGTACAAACGTTGAATTCTGTGTCACCCCTTTAAGTGCTATATGTTGACCTTCAAAAGCATGCTAATTGACGTGTTGTATAATGTCTTTTATTTTGAAACAAGCTACCTAAATTTGGAAAATGACTTTTAACAAACATTGAGACCAAAGGGCACAAATATTTGAATCTTATTTTTTCAAGTTTCTGGAAAGACACGTTTCCTTCAATTTCTATGTAAACATGAATTAGTTAATTATACCAACAAAATTCAATATACAGCACTTGCCCCATCGCTTTTCTGCATTCAACTTTTTAATTTCAGTTTTATGTTGTGTTTGTTCGGGAACGTAAGCTGGGCCTCGGGGCTACTCACCTGACTCTTCCGCCCTGTCTTACAGTCTGTCGGGCTGCCCGCTGGCTGACAAAAGCATTCGAAGTATGCTGGCCACCAGCTCACAAGAACTCAAGTAAGATTTAACGAAAATCCTTCTCTTTCTAAAATCTATTCGCTTGGTAGTAACAAAAAGGACGTGTCGTTTGAAAAGAAAAAAATGTCTTTAAAAAGCCACCTGTGTGCGTCAGCGCCTCAAATCAGCGCACATGACTGGGCTTCAGGATATTAGTCACTTCTCTGGACAATCCATCTGCCTTTTCCCTCTCGTTTACCTCCAGCTTTTTCATATCGTTTCCTTCTTCTATCTTGAATTTTCTAAAGTATAGGTATTTTCTCTCCAGATGTGCATGCACGTGGAAGGGAAGTTTTACAGAGTTACTCAAACTTTTAGGAACTGATTGATTGTAACGTAAAAAGTCAAAAATTGATTTCTTAAAAGTCAGTAGTTGACACGATCACTTTAAAGATGGATATTTAAATAGCACGAATGACAAAAGCCCACCATGACCGTAGCTAATTCCTTCAGAGTGTACTGCGGTTGTAGCTATGGAGACTCCTTAGGGCGGTGGTAACTCACAGGTAACTAAGGCTTTTACCAGTGCACGGACAGCACGGCCCTCTGTCTCCTCTGAGCCTGTAATTTTCTCTATCTTTTCATCATGAATCTGGTCAGCTACATTTACACCACCAGACTAAGGGTCTTCTTCTTTGTGTGTGTGTGTGTGTATACACACACATATATACATATACACACACACACACACACACACACACACACACATACATATGCACATATATACATCCAGATTCAGTCACTAGACAGGTTTTGGAAGAAGTCAGTCCAAGCCATTGACAGCAGATTAAGACCTTTGGTCACCTAGTTAGAAGGGATATTCAGGTGTCTGTAAGGAAAGAAGGGCAAGACTTGAACATTCCATAACATAATGAGAATCGAGATTCCCAAAAACTTGTTTTTAATTACCTGGCCTGTTATAAAAATCATCACGTCAAATTGCTGAGCTTCCATTTTGTTTGGAAATGGCTTTAGCTCCAACGCAGAGAAGATTCTGTTTTCAGACCCTGTTGGATTCCTTTCCCAAGGACCCCACCCCGTGCTCCCACTCCCTCGAGACAGACCAGGGCATCCGCAGAGCGCGGGTTCTGTTTCACACCGTGTCGTTTTTTACAGGATCCCTGCCCAGGGCCCTAGCGCCATAGATCACCTGCTCATGTTCAGTGACCTACTGAACTAGCCCTTCCGGCACGAGACCCTGGGAGTTCTCTTCATGGCGTGTAAACACCAGGAGGTCGTCCTCTTACTTAACAGCTGTAAAGTCTGTAGCCGTCTTCGCGGTGCCTGACGGACAAATAGCTTTTAGAACCTCAAATGGACAGAATTGGCAAGAACCTCCCGGGCCGCTGTGTTAAGACCTCCTTTTGGCACGGCTTGAAATTATATTCCCCTAACAATCAAAACGTGGTTAACTGCACTTGGAGCTTGGCCAACATCAGAACGTGGCAACTTCCCTTTGGCTCTCTTGCTGAGGAATGCTTTGCCATCTCCGGTTCCAACAGGCCTGCTGTAAACAGGGCAGCAGCCTGTGGACGACTTGCATCTGGTGTGGCTTCTCCTTGGTGGTCTCCAGACCCCAGAGACCAGAGTAGGCTTCTGATGGGTCTGGTTTGCGTGGCTTTGCATCCTCTGACTTTGGGCTTGGAAGGTTGTGTTGATCTGGAGTCCCAGGCAGACCTGCTTCTCCTCCGCTGCTGACTCTTTCTTCTTGTCCTGTCTTCTTGGAAGATGGCGTGATGGTCCACACCATCTTCATCTTCAGAGTGGTGTCCGAGTTCTCTTCACATCCTCCTGGGCGGTGTCGGGCTGTCTGTTCCCTCCTCCCTCCCTCCCTCCGCCTGGGGGTCGGGGTGGGAGGTGAGTATCTCCCAGAGGGCGATGGCTTCTCCTGATTGACGCTGATCTAAAGGCCACAGTCACCTGTAACTTGTCTTTGCAGCAGGTGAATCCCGCTTCAATTGACCCTTTTTCTGGAAAATCCAAACTTGACCAATTTTCTGAAATGATTTGTTTTTAAGAATGGATCTTCAAAACTAGGGGTCTCACTTACATGTCTACTATAAATAGTCTGATGTTTAAATGACCATCTTTTACTTGACGATAAGTCTTTCTCAGCTGAGGGAACCGTATATTTTAATGTGGTTTTTTTTCCTTTAATCTTTTACTTGATGACAGCCCTCCATCCATGGCTATTTCATGCGGGTCATAAAGCCCTTCCTGTACACAGGAGCAGAGATGAATCCCTGTAGGATTCGCAGCTGCTTTCTCTAGGATAATTCATGCATGTGCCCTTTTCAATAGCTTATTCTTTACATATGTATTTTTAAAGCTTTGGTCAGTTTCCGCTGCACAGCCTTGCCTGATTGAGAGAGTCCTTGTGTGATGCAGTGATCTCCACTTCTTCATAGAGACACCTTAGGAAGTGGGTCCCAACTGCCTCACAAATGTTTCTCGCTTCTGCATCAGCTAAGAAATAGAACCTCCTGGGAATGTTCCCCCTTGTCACTTCTGATGTTGAATTTTGTTAGTTGGCCATTAACAGGACATTCTCAATCTCAGACACACGAGTTTTGCCAGATACACTCTGGGTCTTGGGTCCTCCATCCTCTTAAACTTCCTGAGATAAGACCTTGCTCCATTCTCATCTAGAACAGCACACGTGGGATGGTCTTAAAAGGAAGCCGATCGTGTTGTCGAATTATGTACCATATGTAAACTGAACCTGTATTAAAATGTAATGTGTTCGTGAATATCATTCAGTCTCTGCAACTATTGCTTTCTTGTCCCTGGTCCGTCTGGCGTAGAAAACAGGTCGGTGGCTGGGTCAGAGGCAGGTGACAGCACTGGCGGAGGGAGCCCCAGAGGCAGGCGAGGGGGCCCGAGACGACCACGACCCAGGGCCCCGAGACTAGCAGAGCCTCTCAGGCTGAGGCTTGATGCTACACAGACGCCCAGGAGCAGCCACCCCCCCGAGGACTCCTGACCGTGACGTTCATTGAGACCCCAGGCCAGGAAGAACACAAAAGAATGAAATTGTCCAAATGAATGTGATTTTTTGGTGAGGACTCTGCCTAACAAGAGGGAAGTTTCTTCTCTAAAAGTTTCCTTGGCTAGGATCCCCTGAAAGAACTTGCAGATCACATCACATCATCCTCAGCCCATATTTTTTTTAAGAAGCCACATCCCCCCAGCCAGAAATTCTTTTTCCTACTTCCGGATGCGAGATCAGCACAGACACGGGCGTGATGTAGGTGTTTTAGCCACCTCCATGACCGGTTTAAACCGGTTAAAAACTGACTTAAATCAGAGGCGATTAGCTCTAAAAACAGTCCCTCAAACTGGCTTCCATTCACGCTCAGTTGGCCACATTTAGATTCTCCCTTGTTATTCCTGTCTTTGTCATAGAACCAGAATCCCTGTGGTTAATGAGGGTCCTTGCAGGAGAAGGAATTGTCCATCCCTGGTTCTCTTTACTTCTTCACCTTTGGACTTTGATTTAATCCTCGTGGGCTGGGTGGGGTCCTCCTTTGGGTTCTCTGACATTTAAGTCCTTCTTGTGTGTTCTGTCTTTCCGAGGCATGTCTCCCAGGTATTTTCACCTTAGACACAGAGGAACTTTAACCACATACTGAAAAAAAAACCTTGTTTAAAGCCTGGTTACCTGTATTTAAATAAAAGAATTAAAATTTTGAACTTAGGCCAAGATATGACTTTTCTCTAAGGGATCCCTATTTCTAGAATTTCTGAGGGCTTATTTCTTCAGCTATGCATGTCGCGCTGGCGTTGGGAGGATTATTTACCAGGGTCTAATAGAGCCTCACTCCGCCCACAGCTTCCACTCTTTCGGGTGCAGGAAGTTCACCCGCTTTCAGTGCATACCAGGTTCTGAGAACTAATCCTCATTTCGATCACCTTCCGCCTTCCCGGTTCACAGTAGTAAATCCAGGGGACTTTGTGAATTACAGCTGCCGTGGACTGAGGGCTGTGGCCTTCACAGAGGACGTGTCTCTGCGTGGAAGGACGTGTGGACCCCTCTGTACAGTTAACGCCTTACAGTAGAAGTGATGCTGAGGTTCTGGCCCTCACGTTGGGGGAGGCATGTGATACGTGATCTTTCACTTCAAGGAACCCCTCAGACGCCCTCCTTTCAGTTAGAAAATCATTTTATTCCATAGCAGCAGGGCCACCTGAGCACACCTGGTGCATATGCGTGAGTGTGCATGGGGGAGAAGGGCACCAGCCTCGGGCATCTGGGGCTCATGTCACACCATAGACACGACCTGCTGGGACCCGGTGAGCAACGCACACCTGAGATTTAGACGAGGCTCGGAGCCTTCTCTGCGCGCCTGGCCCTTGAGAAGGTGGAGGGCTCGGACCCACATCTCAGGTGTGGAAACTGAGTCCGGGCAGTTGGGCAGCTCAGTCAGTAAGTGGCCGTCACCAAACGTGGCCCAAGCGCCTTTTCCACACTTCATGCTACCGTTTCAAAGTTAGTATCCCTTTAAGGGTGTTGGTTTTCGATGGAGAATTAAAGGTTTATGCTTAACTACATAAAAATACAAATTCTGAGTTTCTTTCTCTGAAGCTTTTAACTTTAGGTCTCATGCCGTGTTTCCTCATAACCCGCACGGGGGACTAAACAGGGGATTGGGTCCTGTGAAGCTAAACTTCCAGGTGGGACATGACCAGCAGTCGTGGAAAACTGTTCACAGGGGTTTTGTCATCCCCAGGAAGAACCTCGTCCCACAATTTCTATTTCAACATCTGTAAAATGTTGATAAAGTTTGTGCTGCAGCATTTTTCTAAAAATACCCTAAGAAATACAGCTTGCGGCAGATAGATTTTTATTTAACCATAAGTAAGGTCAATTTAAAATAAGTCCCATATAGGAAATTCAGGGGAGCACAATATAGGAAAACTTCTACAATAAGGATGTTTGAGGATGACTCCAGTTACACACACACACACACACACTCACCCACAGACACACACTCACAGCGCACACACACGCTCACGCACTCACACACACAAATACACACATGCTCACACTGACACTCTCACACGGACACACACTCACGCACACACAATCACATACAGTCACCCACTCTCACATGCGCGCACACACACGCACACACTCTCACAGTCTCACACAACACACACACACATAGATTCGCACACATGCACTCACACAAACTCACACTCGCGCACGCACTCACACATACAAATACACATGCTGACACACACACTGACACACGCACACACAATCACATACACACATGCTGACACACTTACACGTGTGCTCACACTCACACGCACTCACACTCATGAACACACACGCACAAGCTCTCACACTCACACACACTCCCACTCCCACGAATGAACACACAAACATACAGTAAATAAAGCAATGCAGTGTGGCTCAGGCCTGGGTTCACTGAGTTTCTTATTAAGGGAGGGTTCTGGGGGAAAGCCTGGGTTCTTCTCTCTGTTTCTGGAACAGGCAGACTTAGCCATGTAGCGTCATAGGGCCCACCTCCCTGGATGCTGGCCCAGCTGCCAAGTGTCATTGGGTAGTTTGCTATTGTACCTGGATCCGTCAGGAATCTCCCTTCCTGCTACTTCTCTTTCTAATAGCCGACATTAGACTCACATTAGTTAAATCCCTTCTTTTAATATTTATTTATTTATTTATTTGGTTGTGCTGGGTCTTAGTTGCCACGGGCATGCTCCTTAGTTGCGACTCCAGGGCTCCTTCGCTGCGGCTTGCGGGCTCCTTAGTTGTGACATGTGAACTCTTAGTTGTGGCACATGGGATCTAGTTCCCTGACCAGGGATCAAACCCGGACCCCCTGCATTGGGAGCATGGAGTCTTAACCACTGCGCCACCAGGGAAGTCCCTAGACCCAGATGGTTATGTTTTAATCACCTTTAACCATTTTCACATGCAAATCAACAAAAAACAAAACAAAGCAAAAAACACAGAAAAGCGTTGATATTTAATTTATTTTATAAAGGGATCTGTGCTTTACAAAAGCACCTGCAGAGTTCTCGGGCAGTATTTGAATGCAGTCTAGGTGTGTCTGTCTTTGGTTTGTTTATTCTCCACCATCTTCCAGGTTTGGGTGCAGGTTATGAGGAAGTTTGCATGTGAAAAACCAGACTTCAGTCGTCAAACAAAGGCACAGGTGCAGGAGGGAAGGTGACTAATCAAGACACATCTGTACCGATAAACTCTTTGTGCAAAACAGAGACCGGCCTCTCCCGTCAGAGGGCCGTCAAGTCCTCATCTGTGAAATGGGAGAGTCCTGGTACCCGGCTCACTGTAGATGTTCAGTTATTGTCCCCGTCACCACGGCAACACACGCAAGTCCCACAGCTCGTGTTAAACTGCTGGGTTTTGTGACAACGTTAAGCAGAATTCAAAGGAGGAAAATGTAAGCGTTAGTTTAACGTTTACTTAATGACTTCTGTGACCTCCCTGAAATAAGGAGAACTTTAATTCACTCCAAAGTCTTCTGAGCCTCTGGCTTTGGAGGACTTTATAGCAAGTCCTTTGATTTAGAAAGAAAAATAAAGAGAAGAAAGACACTGCGGCAGTTACATCTGTTGGAACCCTGGGGGTGGGCGGTGATTGCAGAAAGGGGCGCCTGTGTGCTGGGCCCTCCCTGCCATGTTTCTGCAGTGCCTTGTGTATGTGTGTGCGTGTGTGCACGTGTGTGTGAGTGTATGCAGGTGTGCACGTGTTCATCTGTGGGCCAGCACAGGTGTTCTCGCGTCTGGTTGTCGCCATCAGCGTGTGGGCGGCATTCTGCTGCCCCGGGAATCATTTCCGCCCCTCTGTGCTCACATCCCCTCAGTAAAGAGGGATGTTCTGCAAAGTCCCTGAGCCTCGAGTCGGAAGCAAAAACCGGGAGAGGGCATCTCCCGGAAAACCATAAACAGAGCTGTTTCATTCTTTCGTTTTAAAAACTTGTAATCCGCACCCAGAGATAAGACACCATTTCTGCCCTCAAGGCACCATGGCCAGTCCCGTGCAGGGCATCCTGGGAGGCGACCATCGGGGTTGGGGGGTGGCTGGGGAGCAGAGGTCGTGGGCCAGTGCCTGAGCTCAACTGGTCCAGGCGCGGGCAGCAGACGGACATACTGAGGCCGGGAGGAGGCCGTGCTGTCGGGGCCGCGGAGGGGCCAGCGAGGGGCCGGGCAGAGCCGGCTGCGGGGAGCATGGTCCGGGCAGGAGCCCGGAGCCCCGAGCGCCGCTCAGCCGGGTTGGGGGTGGAAGCAGAGGGGAGTCAGCCGTCCAGGCCGAAGCAAGGCTCATTGCAGGCGGTCTGTCATACTGAGCACCGCCCCACGGGAAGCACTGCCTTGGCTTGGCCCCCTGCGCTCTTAGGGATCCCTTCTCTCCTCAGAATGAGGGATTTGCTGGGTGGGCCAAAAGGCTGCCGTAAAATCCGGGCTTCGTCGGCTCGTAGAAACTGAATTTTTAAGTTGTTCGTTGGTGCCTCATCACCCATTTTCATTGAAGCTAAATGAAACACGATAAATGTGGACCAGATCCCCGACCCACGCTCAGCCAAGTCACAAACTACTTAAGTCTTGTGTGAAAGCTCTGTGGGTCTGAACCATCCTCCTTAGGGCTCCTGGTCGAGGGGTTTCACTGCAGCAACCCCTGCTCCCTGGCCCTGGAGAGGCAGCGTCCTTTTTTGTTACCTCAAGTGTGGATTCAGCTGGCATCCGTGTTTCATTTCACCTTCAACCTGCCTTACTTGCTGTCTTCTGGGCTAAACCAATCTGTCCTGTCACCTGAACATTCCATACGCTGGCCATATAAACCAGCTGACAGTGGCCACTGTGTCTGACCTGAGAGGAAGCCCTCCCGGGGATGGGGCTGAACTTCTAACTTAAAGCTGGCCTTGAGAGTTTCATGTTTTTTATTGTGAAAAACTTGGGGGAGGTTTTAAATCCAGAACAAGGCCACGAAAGAGGCCTTCCTTACGAAACATTTCTTCGCATTCCATTCCTCCGTTTTGAAATGGTGAAATTTTAATACAGATACCAGACAGTCCTGAATGATACTATTTCTAAATAAATAGAACACAATTTGTCATCTAATCCAAACTAAAATAATCCACCTGCTGCAAACTATTTGAAAATGACTCTTTGAATAAATTTATTTTTTAACTGCAAAATTACTTGCTTTACAATTGAGAATATAAACCATACAGCATATTTGGTGCATGTGAACAGAAGGAAAAAAATGTTTTCCTTACAATTTTAAATACTGCCGTTTTAAAGGTACTTTAAATGTACGTACATATGTATTTAAATATGCTGCGTGTCGATGTGTAAACACACACTCATGTGAATACATGGATTTTGCTGCCTGTGTTGTCAGGCCAGGATTCAAAGCCAGACACATGGCCCTTCGTAAAACGTGTTGAATCGGCTGAGTCCTCTCCATACGTTACATCTAGTTAAATTTGGCCTTTCCTGATTATTGGGAATCTGGTCCCATTTTTATTTCATTCTGGGCTCCTCTGGGGCAGTTCCGACAAATGGTCTTCCTTCAAGCTCAGCGGCCGGTCACCACCCCAGCCCTGAGCTACCAGAGAAGCTGCTTCTGTGAAGGAAATGAGGGTCTGACCAGCCAGGAGCAGGTTACGTTGGCCTTTAATTGTAAATTTGAGGTTTTATTCCCGTAAACACTTCACTAATTTATAGTTTCCTCGAGCAAAATGAGTGAATCTGGAAATAAAGTAGACGTTCCCTTTGGGAAGTTACCAGCGAGGATTTCGGAGGGCATTTTTTGCTAGCAATTTCAGGAAAGAGAACCATCCTCTTTGGGTTTCCTTCTTGATTGGAAAGACTGGCTCTGAGCGGGTGAAGGGGGTGTTTGATGGGCCGAGGCCGGCCGGGGAGCCTGGATGCTCGTAGGGAGTGATCCCACCTGTCTGCGCATTTGACCCGTCTGTGTATGTAACGTACCTGTGTACTTGTCCCTAAACGTGATCCCTGATCTTCCAGGAGCCACAATTCAAGGAAAATCACATCCCTTCTCTTCCATTCTCTCTCTTTTGCATTTGTACAAAGAGAGACGTGTCCAGACACCTGTGGATTCTGCTTAGCTGTCTGCAGGTGGTCCATGTGCTTAATCCTGTTCTCTGTCCACAATCATCCTGCTACCTTCAAAGAGAATTGGAGAATATTGGGATAGTAGAGAGAGACGAGAACTCCCACTCTTACCTGACCTTCTTAAGGAAACAAAAACTTAAGCGCAAATACTTTCTTAATAATCAAAATGAAAATGTGATCTGGCTTTACAAAATGAGTTTCTAACTCACACGACTGTCCAGCAGCACTTTGTGGGGTGATGGGGATGCCCAGGAGGACAGCCTCGGCCACACGTGGCTGCTGAGCGCGCGAGGCCACCGGGGCTGAGGAACGCATTTCTAATTGCACTTCGTTTTCTGAACTCAGATTTAAGTAGCCACTCTGTCAAGCGGACATCCTCAGTGGACAGTGCCACGTGGAACCTTAGACTTTGTGGATACTGTTCGTCATATATAGTCTTACTACATTTTAATACACATTCAGGAATATTTTAGTCCTACAACTGAAAAGTTTATGATTTTTTTAGCGTCTGTGTCCTCAACGTTTTTGTTATATTATAAGCCATTGACAGAGAGGTTAGCCCTTTTATATTTACATGCTGTCCTCTTTTTAATTTAATGCCATTTATAGACAGATTAAAACTAAATATTATATAAGCTTCACAGTGTGTTTTCAGGATAGAATATTTGCATGTTACACCAAAACCTCATTGTTTCGGACCATTCGGGCAGTATTCAATACAAGGTAGTGGAGAGCCTCTGTTATGTTATTTTAAAAATATGTTTGACTTTATTACTTTCAAACTTGTACAGAGATTCAAGTCTAGTTAAGCAGGTGTCACCAAAGAGAGCTGCGTAGGCCCCCTAAGGACTAAGTAATCCTGGCTTATAACTAGCATACGCATTATTAATACTTGGGGCATCGAGGTTGTTAGAAGCCTGCTCTCCACTAGTAGCTGGAATACTTCTCTTTCAAGCTGGCTTCTGCCCTTAATTATCCGCTACCTGTGGGGAACGCTGCCCCACGGAAGTGACCTTCAGGCCCTCCCCATCCCAGGTAGCGTTAGCGGCCGGATCCTGAGGACGCCACCACAGTGTACGGCGCACAGTCCGGGGCTCAAATTGGTGGCTTCTTTTAGCTCGCTTTCAACCCCAGGGCCACAGAGGGCAGCTCCATCGTGGCCTCGGCGGGACAGGGCCACGCACCTCCCTGCTCCACGCCCCCGCCACGGGCGCTTGGATGGCGGCTTCGCATCCCTTCCGCTCTTGTCCTCCTGTGGTCAGGTGGTGATGGTGCCTTACTACACGCCTGCCCTCTGTTGAGAGGAATTGCAATCGCCCATCGCTGGCACGTGTAAGGGGCTCTTGGCGAAGAGGGGGAGAGTGTGATTTTAACAAGACCACGGCATTTTTAAATGACATTCTTGGAAACAAAGCTACTATACGCTCCAAAACTTGAGAAAGCGGGGGAAGAAAAATTATGTATAATCTCATCTCTCTGATAAATGTTAACTAATTATTATTAATGATATTATTAATCACATCCCTCGAGGATCTTGAGGCCCGCTTCTTTGTGTACTGTGTAGGTTATGGAATCTCTAATAGCTGCATAAAATTCCTGGGGTGGGAGGGGATGTTTCTGTAGCTTCCCTCTTGGCCTGGAACGACGAGCAAACACAGACCCAAGCCCCGGGAACGCGGGCGGCTGGCGCGTGCACGGAGGCCCCGGGGAGCCGACAAGGGTGTCTCCGCCCAGTTAGGATCTCGGGCGGATCACAGACGGGACGGGACGGTACCCTGTGAAGTGAGGTGACGAGCTCTGCGCGTATACGGCTCACTTTACAGACCCGACAGCTCCCACAGCTGAGCCTGAAACAAGGACCACAGGCTAAGGGCGTGTATTCTTCCTGGCGTCTGCGTGTAAAACCCCGTGTGCGGGGAAACAGCAGGAACACGGCCCCCGCATGCTGGCAGGGACGCCTGGGGGTCCGAGGAGGGACAGCCAGGGGAAGGTTCCAGAACGTGAAGCAGAGCGTCAGGGCTCAGATCCCATCAGGCCTGCAGGACCTGGCAGGACTCTGATCTCCACTCTGAGGGGGCTGGGTTTCGGCACAGCAGAGACATCACCTGATGTCTTCCACTCATCGCTCCAGTTCCCGCCAAGAGGAGGTCAGGAAGGCCCATTGGGAGGCCGTGGCGACCCTCCGGGTTGGAGATGATCCCACAGGCGAGGTCAGGAGCACAGCAGCTGCAGGAGCGGTCAGAACCTGGGGGCTCTGCCCGAGGAACGCGACGTGGCGTGAGTGTGAGGGCATCCGCGCCACCCAAAGGTGCCCCCAGCACCTGCGGTTTCCGAAAACAGGAGGAGCCTGCGGGGGAGTCGGGGGGCGGGGGTGGGGAGCGGGCCAGGCCGCGGAGGGTTGAATGTCCTAGGCGGTCGGGAGAGGGTCGTGTGAGCACCCGCAGAGTTCGCGAGAGACGGGGGCTGGAACCCGGGATGTGGAGGTCGCCAACATACACGTGGCGATTAAAGCTGCTCAACTAGCGGAATGAATCCGCGGGAGTGAGCGTCGGCGGAGAAGACAAGGACCGAGGCCACAGCCCAGCCTCGCGGTCTCCTGTCGGAACCCAGTGGGAGGAGCCCCGGCGTAACCTGATCACTTCCTGGAAACGGAAGTTATCACGAAACTTCCAAGTCCGTCACAAATGCGTTCCCTCCGATGTCTGGCAGGCCCCTTTCCTCCCGGTAGAATGGGGCAGCACCAAGGATTTCCCACTTACTGACGGTGGCAGCCAGCCCACAAGTCGCACCATGGGCTGTGCTTGGACGGGACGACGTTTCAGAAAGGAAATAGTACATCTGACTTGTGACGATAGCTCTGTAACCACTGGGGACCATTTAAATGTGACTGTGGTGATGCGTTTTTCTCTTAACGCGTTGTCAGAGCGACAGGACCTCCATCCATCGGGGTAGGGGCCTCACCTGCCCACTTTCCCCTGACGCTCACTCTTCTTGCCGGGCTCCTTGGATAAGTCAAGCTGAGGCTGAACGGACGCACTGGGAGAAGGTTGGGAAAGTGTGAAAACGAGGGCCTTTCGGAGCAGCTGGTTCCGGCAATGATCTGATTATCAAACGGTGCTGCTTCCGCTCTTGCCGTGAGGATCACATCCACACTTAAGGCGGGTGACCCCCAGCTCTGCGTCGGGCAGAGAGGGAGGACGGTGAAGCTGGATGTACTTTCATGGGAGACTAGCCTTGGTTTCACCTTGAACGTAGATTTGCAGACTGTTTCACCTTGAGGCTTAAAGATGGCTTGAGAGATCCTGAGATGCATATTTCTTAATTCTTCAAGTAACTGTCTACAATGTATGCATGCTTCATGGTGCAAGAACTTTCTGGTGCCCTCCCCCTTTGGCCCTTTGCAAAGCAGGCACATCCCCTTGAGGTGACCTTCCTTGACCCTCCTCTCGATCCAAATCCACCGTCTACAGGAGCCCAGCCATGGAGCCAGGTCGGCCCTTCACTGAGCTGGCTAATCCCCTCACCTGGGCTTAGATCCCACAGCCACAACGCCGGCGCCCTGGCTTCTTTCTGCAGACATCATGTCCCATCTTACACTGTGGCTGTGTGGTCACCTGGACCGGACACAGAGCAGAGGTTCCTGAGGGCACCCCTCAGGACTTCAGCACCCAACTCCTTCTCAACAGCACTTCGCACTGCGCTGGGAACCCAAGCCGTTGAGAAAATCAGTCAACGCATCAGAACAAGATGACTTGTACAACACAGCCTGGTAAAGAGCCCAGGAATTCTGCAGGGAGAACTGCGGAGGGAAAGTAGTGGGGTCTGCAGACAGGTCAGCCAGGTGACCTTGGGCAGATGCAGCCACGTCTCTGAGCCCCAGGCCTCCACTGTGGAGGGAGGGGATTCGGCCAGATGACCTGGAAGGTTCCGGTGAATTCGGAAACACTGTTGCCCTGGGTGCAAAGGAGGCAGTGGTGGCGGGCGAGCTCTATGAGGTCACCTCTGTACAGGGGACAGAGCTGCACATGGGCGGCATCAGTGTCAGGGACGTGTGGAGGTGAAAGCCTGGTGGCACACGCATAGCGCAGCCCTGGACGCGTTCTGCTGCTGGACGCACGTGGTGTCTCCTGCACCAGGACGGCGATTTCCGAGTGAGTAATGGAGGAAAGACATACCTTCTTGGTTGCTGGATGGGAAGCCGGGGAGGAAACAGCATCACTGTCCAGTGGGAGGCCAAGCTGCCCGTCAGCTGTGCCCTGAGCCCTGCACAGACTTGCAGCATCCTTGTGGGGCGGGGGGGCAGGGGTGGGTGCGGAGGACGAGAGCCGGGTCCGGCCAGCACTGGCCACAGGTCAGTGGAGCTGGAGGGCCTGAGCACAACTCTGAAAAGGGGAAGAAGAAGCACTTCTCTCTCCCGACCGCCAGGCCACTTAGTCTGCAACGCAGAGGGGCGCAGACAACCCCTTTACAGCCGGGGACCTAAGACTTACGGGAAGGGACAGCTTGCATCGTTCCACGTCTACCCACCCCACGTGAGTTTTACCTGTTTTCCAGACACGGCTGTTTGTGGAAGGCACTGAGATGCTTATCCTCTCGCCGGGGGCATCGGGGCACCTCCCGCGGTCCCCCCCACCTCCTCCCTCCTGACTGTAGCTTCTCTCTTCCTGCAAAGCCCCCCCACAGACCCCACCCCCTCTGCCATCTCTGGCCGTCCCTGGCGGTCTCTCTCCAGCACCTGTGACGTGTGTTAGATGGAAGAGAGTTGCTCTTTCCGAGACTTTCAGTTCAGATGTTTTTTGGCCGTATAACTTTGCGTATGCTCTCTTCTCCAAAGTCTTGGACTCCCAAGGAATGTGTATCTATTCGTTGGGCTTTCCATGTAGGTTTGTTTGTTTTAAAGTGGAATGGGCTGTGTTTTCAGTTTAGCCCTCTCACCGCGTGGGGTCAGGGCTCCCTGGGGGCCACGGGCAGGTGGGCTCAGAAGGGCTGGGCTGGGGGCAAGCGCAGCCCCTGGCACGGGGCCTGGGTCACGCTCAGCACTGGACACGTCGCTGGTGAAGCGAAGTGGACTCCGGTCATTGTTGCTACTTCTGGCCTCTTTCCAAAGGGAGGTCTGTTTCGGCGGAACCACACCTTCCGGCCAGAATCATCCCGCAGTGACTCGGTCACGCTGTCGCCGTGTACTTGGGGTCTTCGCCGTCTCTCTCAGGTGTTTCTGCTTTTCTCCCCGTGTCACGTCATGACAAGATTTTTTCGCCCTTGAAAATGCCTGTCTCTGGCTTTAAGTTCCTCGGGGCTATCAAATGGAGCCAGTTTTTAAGTTAAGTAGAAATAATTTAAAATCCTGTTTATTGCTTCATTGTGAGTATTTGAGGTCTGTCGATTAACTGCTTTCTTTGTAAAAACCCTTTTAAAAGTCCGGGCGGGACATTCGAGTTGCACTGATAAAGGCCCCTCAGATACCAGGAGACATTTTCACACCTTCGGGTTTGCACAAGTGCGACCTAGGAAGGGCAGTAAGCGTCAAGGGGTGACCTCCTCCCACCTCTGGGTGGTCCCGGGCACCCTTCCGGGGACTCAGGAGCAGGGCCAGGGCTTAGCGGCGAGGACCCCCAGCAGGCCTCCTGGCTCCAGGGCCCAGCCCTGCCGCCCTCTCCCGTCTACGTCCAGAGCCGGGCAATGTGGACAGCCACCTGATGGTTCACGGTAAGGACGAGACGGGCTTCTGTCTGCAGAGGTCTCAGGACAGCGCCGGCTCCCAGAGAAGAGTTTCTTCCTGAAGGACTGAGGCCTGAGAGGAAAGCAGGAACGGCCCATGGGGGCCTGGTGGGCCAGGCCAAGGTGCCTCCGCAGACGTGAGGCCAGCTGGGTTGGGGGTGAGGGAGGTCAGGGGAAGAAAGACAAAGATAATCAACCCCCAAAGTCTGACCCAATTCCAGCAACAAATGAATGAAACGCAACCTCTTATGTTGGAAACTCCAACAACCAAGATCAAAATATTTCAAAGATAAAAGGATTGCATTTTCCTAATATGTCTTTTTCTCTCTCTCGTCTAATATGGTATTATTTTAAAATGCTCATATCAGACTTGCAAATCAGGTTTAAAATCATCAAATAAAAATGTCCATCAGCCCATCAAACTCACATCAGATCTCACCCCGTACTAATTTCACTCCCTTCTCCCCACTTTCTGAATTCTAAAACATTTTCCCAACTGGCATATTTTGATCATCTTTTTCTCTGTCATTTCTTTACTTTCCAATGTGCCTTGAATACTCGATGCAGTTCCCTTGCCTTTTTTGGATGACATGTGTTTTAAGACGAGCACATGTTGGAAAGAGAGGCATTGTTATTCCCTGGGCATCGTTGTGGGTCAGAACAGTGCCAGAGATACTGAGAAACCCTCTCTTTTTTCTCTCCCCGTTTCGTAGATCTAAAGCAGACTAGATCCCGATGTCCTAGGCAGTCTAGTCTACAATAGATAGCATTTCAACTTTCCTAGTTACATGCCGGCTCCACCGGGGTGAGGCTGCACCCACGTCCCCTGGACTAGTTATCAGCCAGTGTATCGTGGACCGTGCTGTAGCTTTTCCACAAATACCTCATCTCATGCAAACCCATTTTGATTCTTCCTGAACTTCTGTCTCAGGCGTGATCTTCAGGGAGCCTTTGATGTTAACTTCCTGGTATCAGAAACGATAGCCTTGCTTTAAATCTCAAGTCCTCGTATACTTCATGGCATCTTATACTTTCTTGCACTTGAGTTCTTTCCAAATGCTCTGCTGTCGTTTCATCTGCACAACCGATGATCTCAGCATCCATGGCGGCCCTGAGACGCTGAAGACAGACAGGGCAGGCAGCTGCTTTCAGGGTGCAAGGCCGGCGGTGCGTCTGGGCCAGGTGAGATGGAGGAGGGGGGAACAGGACTTGGGGCCACAGAACGTCGGTTCAGATCTTTTATTCTGTCTAGCTGCGTGGTCTTCAGTGAGTTGATTAGACTTCTGACATTCAGTTCTCTTATCTAGAAAAAGTGAGGGTGACGTCTTCCGCCGAACTTACAGGATGTGTGTGTGGGTCCCCCGAGGTCACGCTGCGTCTGGGCCTGGTGCAAGGCTGGGGGGTGCTGAGCTCAGCAGAGGAGGGGCGCTCACGACCCTCCTACAGGGCGGGGCGCAGGGGGCAGGGAGGCTGAGCGACCTTCCCAGCATCACAAAGAGACTCAGCTATCGGACCAGGACCCGTCGGCCCAGCCGGTGTCCCTTCCAGCAGCCCCCCGGCAGCCCCTCCATCAGGGCACGTCCAGATTTCCCAGTCGTTTTAAGGAGTCGGCCTTCGGGGTTAAGGAAGTTGCCTAATAGAGGAGGATCCCATTTAGACTCTAAGGCATGTGGTTTTCAGTTCATCAAAATAACGAGTTTTGGGTGAGGCTAAATTACACTCGTTGGGAAGCAGGTTCACTGACTCCAGAAACCAGAAGGGCTTCAGGATTAATAAGGGGCCACCTTGTACCTGGTACCTCCTCCCCTGCTGGTTTCCTCTAATAGCCATTTGCTGCCCTTTCCTTGCCCTTCAGTACAGACTCAAAATGCCAAATGTATCCATTTCACCAACAAACAGCTCTAGCAGAGGGCACGGTGAATAAAATGGTAAGAGCAGGAGGAGAAACGACCATCTGAAACCCAGGTATATCTTGAGGGAATGGGCTTCCACACGCTGGAAACTATTCCGCCAACAGGAAACAGGTCCAATACTGCGTGACTTGGAGTATCACGCTTCCGCTGAAATTTCCAAGCCGCTCTTCGCACACACGGGATTTCAGCCCGATCGCCCGTAAACTAGAGGAGAAAACGATGTGACTGGCGTTTCTGGTGTGTGGTAGGCGCTGATAAATTGCACAAATGAAAGATAAAAGTCATGGAAAGTGCCCCTGTCAGAATCCCACCAGAGCAGGTGATTCAGAGTTGACGGTGGACTGGCGCCCAGGTCCAGGAGAAGAAAGCTGCTTTCGTTGTCTTCTACCCGTGGCTGGTCTGGTCCAAAGACAGCTGGAGAGCTGCGGGCGGCAGAGGTGAGGGCTGGGATGCTTCGGCCACCCTCTGCGGAGGTAGAGCGCCCCCGCCCCCCCGCCAAGCGGACAGCAGGCTCCTGGCGCAACCCGGGAGGGGCCCCGTGGAGCTGGGAGGCTGCTTCTCTCTGGGAGGTGGAAAGGCTGTGACCTCTCCATGTCCCTCGTCCAACAGAGGGGAGTGGAGCTGAGAACAGCCAGAGAAAGGCCAGTCCCCAGGCGGCCAATGGTGACAGAGCGTGAGGACTTCCTGGAATTCACGGCGCTTTTCTGGCAAGGGAGCCAGTCTTCTCTGGGCCAGGAAATAATTTCAGTGAATCACCTCAATGAACAAAGTCTTATGACTGGACTTCAGTACGTCCAGGAGCCTCTGTAAGAACTGGCGTCCTACAGGTGGAGGAAACAACCCCCGTGCTTGACACCTCGGCCTGGAAGCATGTGAGGCAAGGATGTGCCAGGCCCCCCACGGCCTCTTCCACAAGCAAAGGATGAAGCTCGTTTATTTTTACTTGGACAAGCAAGGGATGACATTCGTTTATTTTTACTTCGACAAGCAAAGGATGACGTTCGTTTATTTTTCATGTCCTTTAAATTTAAACAGCTTATTAGGTCGAGAGCTCTTTTCCTGGTCTAAGAAATGAGTGTCCTTGCCACATAATGAGCAAACACAGGCTCCGGGTCCATGCAAATTAGAGTCACAGCCCTCTTTGGCCACTTACTAGCCGGGCATCCTGGACTAGTCACGTGGCTTTTTTTGACCCTAGATCTTTTATCTCTAGACCCGGGTAGACAGCAGCCATGGGGTAAGTCTGGGGAGGGCTGACAAGAGGAGGGACGTGTCAGAGCTTGGTGGGTGCAGGTCCCCGCTGTGGAGCACAGAGGCCACAGAGCCCGGGGACGCCGTGGTCCTCCCATCTGCGGAGAAGACGCTTCCCGTCAGCCCCACGCGAGCTTGTCCTCCATGAGCCTGTGGGTGTGTTGCACACACACGTGCGCACCCAGCCCAATGTGTCGTCCTTAGTAGCCTGAAGGGAAAGGATGGTGGCAGCATAGGACTCTGATCTATGTCCTGGGACACAGAAGTGCCAACCAAGCTCTGAGTCACTGTCACTCAGGTGGCCCCGAGGGGTGCCGGCTGCAGGGAGGCCCCCGGCCCTCCAGGCCCTCAGAGCCCTGGTTCCTGAAGCTCTGAAGGCCAGTGTGTGGGTCCCAACAGTTCCTGGCTCTGGTCGTGTGCTGCCATTCGGGCGAGAGGCTGGCTGAGCTGAGCCCTACCCTGTGAAAGGCCTTCCCTGCCTCTCCGGCATCCCCACCCCTCCCCAGCCATTGGGGCAGCCTCCCCCTCAGCTCTCTCTGCTCAGAACCAGGTTTTCCCAATTCTCCTGCACACAGAGAACCTGTAGCACCATGCGGATGACTGAGGGAGGATGACTGAGTTGCCATAGCAACTCCCTCCCTCATCCTGTGGTCCCTCCCAGTGTCGGGCAACCCTGTAGTGCCGTGGGGTGGGGAAGGGCAGTGCTGCAGGGGGGACGGAATGTCCTCCAGAGAGCCTTCTTCCCAGCTTGGTGACACTCGCCCTGCCTTCTGCGCTGAAGGATGCCCCCTCCCCCACCCCCGAGAGATCTCCCCACGCAATTGCTGATGAAATGGGAAAATTAAAAATTACTGCAGTCCTCTGGTCCTCTAAATGTTCCCAGTTAAAAATGTCCTCTCCTTTCTTTCTTTCTCTTTTTCCTTCCTTCCTTTTTCCAAAACATAATTCTGATTCTTTCTTTACAGCTTACATAACAAAAATCATTTTTAAATGTGATTCATTTCCTATGAAACACTTTTGGTTTTGGGCAAGTGAAGTTTCCATTAAAATAGGCCCTGGAACAACCATATTTTTAAATGATTTTCTTAAAAATCAGATCCAGGTTGCCTTCCGTTAAACACACATCGATATTGTTGACATTTACTTTTTCCACAATCGGCAGACTGCACAACATGGTTTCATTGGGAAGAGTTTTCCGTGCACGTAATAATGGAGAATCTGCAGTGGCGATGCGTCCACAGTGACCTGGATCTGGGGTCTGTTTATCTCCCTAACAAGCACCTGTGCCTCTGAGCTCAGCTCCCTGCCCACAGCTCCGTGCGGCGTCCTGGGTGTGAGAGCGGAACTGTCCACGGAGCCCCCTGCAGCCTGCGGCCCGCTCCCAGGACAGCCAGGCGCCACCTGGGACGTGCCCCGGGCAGAATGCCACACCCCAGGACAAGGACCCCTGTCCCCGCTGGTGATTAGCGCTCAGGAGGACCCGACGCGTCTGAACCAGACCCTGTGATAGGAGGAAACAGGCACAGAGATTGTTGTGAGCCCAGCAGAGGGGCGTCCGGACCGAGCACGCACCGGCGGCTGTGCGTGCGGACTCTCCAGGGCTGCTGCCCACACCTCCCATCAGCCTGCCCAGGCCTGGAGGGCGGGACCTGTACCTGCACCTCCGTTTCTCTCACCCAGTGACTTGTCCAGGGGACATGACTGTGCCTGCTGTGAGGGGTCCCTCCCTGTCGCCCACCGGGTCCCAACCCTCCCCGCTTCCCCTCCCCCTTCCTGTGGCCCCCTGGGTGCTTATCCCCACATGACCCCAGTCTGCCCTCCCAGGCTCACTCCGAGCATCCCTCAAATGTGTCCTTTCTTACCTTTCCGTCTGCACCTGCTGCCACGGTCCCATAAGCCCATCCCATCAGACCAGCTGCAGGTTAAACCCACTGGCCCTCGAGCCGGCAGCTGGCATCCAAGCCCAGCCTGGGGCCGATCCTGGGCACCTCTGTGCCTGCTTCGTCTGTGAGATTGGGTGAAGGTAGCAGAACCCAGCACCCAGGGCTGCTGGGGAGCCTAGGTGAGCTGTGGGACCATCCACTGCTTCATGCAGGCCTTGGTGGCCACTGGCACTCGCCCTGCAATGGCCTGGGACTATGGGGGTCAGTGAGAGTGGCCATTCTTACCAATCACACTGCACTGAAGCCTAAGTGGGTTCCGGGCCTGTCCTCCGCGCCAGGGGCAAAAGGTCAGCAGCCTCCCAGAGATGTGGGATTTCTGTGACCCAGCCCACCTTTAAAAAAACAAAACAGCTAAGTTGTGTTACTTTGGTTCTTTCCTCCTGACGAGGGTCCTGAGTGCTGCTGGGCACCGTCCATCCTGTCCCTCCTCTGCCTCAGAGCTGGACCTCAGGGCCGGGGTCAGGGGAGGGACCGGGTGCCGGGTGCTGGGCTCACCTCTCCTCGGCACAGAGTCCCCCACCCAGCGCCGCACACAAAGATGCTCACGACCTATGACCTGGTCAGTGCCACAGCCTCACTGGTCAGCAGGCTGACGCCCCCCCAGAAAGCATCCTCAGCCCTCCTCCCTCACGAGAGTAGCTGGGTGGGCAGTGCCAGGGCCCACAGACCGAGGACAGGATAAGGCAGCTCGCCAACTCTGGCTGGAAAGAAAGCCGGCGCTTAGGTGGAGGACGGGCTCGCTTCCTGAGCCACAGTTGAACGGTCCCCTGGCTGCTGAGACCCGCTGAGACCAGGAAGGGCATTTGGGACAGGCCCCTCGAGCCCACACGCCCGCACACCGAAGCATCCACACCAGCGCTGGGACGCTCAGCACCTAGTCTGCTAATCAGAAACCTGAGCAGGACAGCAACGCTGCACGGATCGGCCGCCGAGGTCCAGGCTGGGAGGGAGGAACCAGACGCCCCTTCACCACGTCCACCCGAGCCACGGACGCGGAGCCCAAGCAAGAGACAGGAACACGGAGGACAGCACCCTGCTTCCGCGTGCTGAGGGCACCCAGGGGCAGAGGAGGGGGCAGCTCTCGGGATGGGTGGCCTGGAAGACCCCTGGCAGGACGAGGTGGTGGGAACTCTTGGCCCCGTGACGCCCGGGAGGACTGAAGGGTCCAGACCTGGGCGTGTGCGAGGGAGCGCAGGCTCCCACGGAGGGTGAGACTGGCTCGAGCAGACAGAGGAGATGGTGTGGAGGAGTGGGTGGAGACGGGCAGCCCGGGGCAGGGGTTCCAGGAGACCCGCACCTGCGTCCTCCTGCTAGGGGCTTGGAGAAGACCTCCCCTGAGTGTGCAATCACCTGGAGAGAGGCTGGCCCCCGGAAACCCCTGCAGAGGGGTCCTGGTCTCCCTGGGGGGTGGACACTCGCAGCCCCTCTGGGCCGTCCCAGGCTGTGGAGGAAACCTGGGACCTCGGCCCTGGGGCCTTCAGGACGGTCGCGGGCAGGCCCAGCCTAGCCCGCCCAGGGGGTCCCTCTGCTCCCCGTGGCCACTCCGGCCCCCAGGAACACCTGTGCTTACAGCAGCCCCCTGAGAAAGCTCTTCTTGCAAGTTCGGAGCCAGAGGTCCATCCTCCTCAAGAAAGCCTCTTGGGTTTTCTAGTGCAGGACTGTTTTCCTAGAGTCTTCTCCAAGCTAGATGTTTCCAAGTGCTCGTCCTTTTTCCCAGGTGACCCGGCTCGAGGCCTCATGACCTCGTCACCTTCAGAACACTTGGAGGACCTTCCCTCCAGGAGGCTGTGCAGTGCCAGCGTCTTCGGGACGCAGGGGTCCATGGCTGGGCCCACAGCCTGGCCTCGGGGGAGGCGGCTCATCAGGGTGGCGGGTCACGGGGCGGCCGCGTCTCACTCACGCCATCGGCTCACCTCGGTCTGCTTCTCACTCGGTCCTTCTCAGCATCTCTCTCTCCCTTCACTCCGGCTGCTTCTCCCTACTTGCCCTCAGACACCTTTTCCAGCAGGTGCCTGGTGCGGACGCCTGCTCATGGGCTCAGTGGCCCTAAGGAAGCAGAGGCTCCCCTCCACGCTCCCCCCCTCCCCGCGAACAGTGCGCCGCGCCCAGACGTGCGGAGGTCAGAGAGAGGACAGTGTCCGCCCGGCCCCCCGGGCCCCCTACCTGACCACCCACGGCAGCCCTGGGCTGGACACAGGCGTGTCCGGGATCCCGGGCCGTTTGTACCCTGCATAGCATCTCCCCACCTCCGCCCTCCTCTCTCTTCCTCTGTCTGCCCGTCCTCACCGTGTCAGGCCTCTCCTTCTGGACTTTCCCAGGAACATTCTGACTTATTCTGGGCTCTTTCTCAGAGGGACGAACCTTCCCGATTCCAGACCTGCACACGGGGTCACCATGTCAGGACCACACGGGTTGTCGGTGTTCTGAGGCCCCTTCTGCTCTCTTGTCCCTCCTCATAATCGGAGGGAAATCAGGACAATCGGTGACTTTTAGATCCCACTTGTGACTGTGCCCTTGATACGGAAATCACAGAAATGTGCTTCCACTCTCCACTTTGCCCCGTTTATGAGACACTGAGAGGTCCATGTGGGTCAGTGAACTGCAGACAGGGGAACAAGTGAACTCCTGTGTCTTTACAGTCAAACGAACTTCCCCCCAGATAAGCACTAGACCATACGATACAGTTGTAGGCTAGGAATTATTGATACAAACAGGACATTCAAAAAGAGTCTATTTGAGTAAACAAGCACCATATGAGGAGAGATTTCTGTTCTAATCTCAGCTGTGTCCCTCTTCGCGTGACCTTAAACATATAATGCACCTGCTTGGATTTGTCTTCTTACCTTTAGAGCAAGGATATCTGATGAATCTATTTCTAAAAACTTTTGCGAAACTAAGCGTCTATTAAATCATTTAAAATTTGACCAAAAATAAGATGTGAGACAGGGGAAAAGGCAGATTCCACAGAGGAAGGGAGGACATGCCAGAGAGACCAAGAGAGGAGAAAATAAACTGAAAAGGGTTTAAAACCAGATAGCTGTAAGCAAGAAGACAGGGCAGGAGGCGAGGCTCACGGACAGAAAGAGAGAAAACATAAAACGTGAGAAATTACGGAGAATCCCAGGATTACTCAGGTAGCAGACGGAGCATGGAATCTTTTTAAATTTTTCCTGCTTAGAATAAAAAGACTTTCTCTATGAGATGAGATAGAGGCTTCAAAAAGTAAAAGATCTATAACCATGGCAAACATAAAAAAGTGAGAACACAAAAAGTAGGCACAAGATTGCAGTTTCAAAGGACCACGTGGCCAGTCCCCGTGGCTTCGTGGCCCTGGAATCTGTCCTTTCTTCTGCCCCGCACGACCTGCCTCCCAAATGCTTACTGCCATCCATAGCTTAGGAAACGGGCCTGCTTTTAAATTATATCAGCCTCCGTCCTCCAATACCTTGAGAGGAGTTCTAAACCGTCTGTGGACAGGGAAGTGAGCTGACGGAGGCCACAGAGTCGCCATGGCTCTGACCGTCCGGAAGTAACAGCCACGTGGCCCCGTGGCACGCTCCCACTGAAGTCTGTGTCCACCTGGCCAGCGACGCTGGGCCCCACACTTGGCCTTGGCGTCCTGAGCCACCCCTCCTGTCCCCGTGGCCTCGGGCAGTGGGGCGTGGCCTGTGCATGAAGCCTGGAGCCTCCCCGGGTGCAGTGGCCATCCGTCTCCGTCTCAGGTGCCATCCCATTGGTTCGTGGTGTTGAGAAGATTATCCTGGACGAGCCAGCAGCTCCCCCTGACCCCATCCTGGTCGGTGGGCTTCACCACCGGCCGCTCACCAGTCCAGGGTCGACTTCTTACCACTAAAGACCAGTTGGATATGGTCACCGACTTTCTCGCCCGAGAGGTGGGGGACGTGGGTGCGGACGCTGTGAGGGCAGCGGAGGGGACCCTCACACATCCCCATGCCGCTCTGGGGCCAGAAGGAGCCCCTGCCCCGAGGGCACACGAGTCTCTAAACGCCCGGTTTCCACCCCATGTAAATGGTGTGACTGCCCTAGCGCTCAGTGTAACCGAGGAAGGTGAGTAACCCCTGGCGGCCCAGCCCGCACCCGGCCCCCCCAGGCCCCTGCATGCCCGACGCGAAGCCCCAGCCGCGGCACAGTCACGGCGAGCGCGGCGGCCCCGAGGTGCGTGGACGGCTGGCGGGGTGGAGCGGCGGTTTCTCCAACAGTCACCTTTTGTATGTTCTTTTTTGCATGGGTCCTCCGCGTCCAATTCCAATTCTGAGCGCGGCTGCCCCAGCTCTGGTCTAGCCGCTCCCCTGCTGCTGGACGTGCATGCGCTCCGGCAGCAGTGCCCCATGGACACATCCCGTTATTGAGAGGGACGTCAGCATTGCTAGGTACGTTGGCCGCCCTGGACAGGAGCCTGTCCCTGGATGTACCTGGGACGCCGGGCAGCGGGCAGCGAGTGGTTCAGTGTGGTGCCCAGGGGTCCGAGTTAGCTCCCGCCCCGACAGGGAGGCATGAGCCACACCGGTGCATGAACGGAAAGTGCAGAACTGCATGCAGCATGGACAACAGAACTGGCGTCGCAGCTCCCGCCCCGCTGCCCAAACAGGCAAACCTGCACCTCGAGTGTCCCCCGGAAATGGACCCAGGAGAGGGCCAGGCCCAGCCCCCGCTCTGGCCGGGGCCAGCACCCCAGAGCCCTTACGGTCCAGCTTTGACAGCCAGGGCCTGGGCGGCATCCACCTCCAAGGGCACCCTGGGGGCCTGAGTGGGGGGATGGGCAGAAGAGGGCACTCACGGCTCTCGTTAGAAGTGACCCAAGGCTGAGGGCAGGCGTGTGAGCCTCTAAGTCAGAACTTAAACCTACTAGTAAACACCGTTTATCAGCGGCTTGTATGGTAAGCGTATCACCCAAACGGTCTTTGCAGAACGGAGCCTGTGCTCCGGTGGGTGCAGGCAGCGGGCATCGTGGCTCTGGTGAAACCCCTGCACCCACCAAGCCACCACCCATGCCCACCCCACTGCTCCGTGGGCATTCTAGCAGCCCTGGGTCTCGTATAACCACAACTTTGAACTTCATCTGCAGGAGGACGCTCCCGTTCTCTTAGTAACCTGAGGCCCAACCCATTCCAAAATGATATCTGAATCACCAAAATGAAATTTAAAAAAAATTATTCAGGGCACTTTTATAATTCTTTTTCATTTATTTGTTTGTATTTGAGTGTTGCTTAAAAAGAAAAGTGCTTGGAACCAAAAGAAAAAGGTGGTTTTGGTTTACATGTCCTATTGAAATCAAGGCTTTCACCCAAAGTCTACTAATGTCAGAACTTGAAATGTGTAGAAATTCAAAATCCTGGGAGGTGGCAAGCATCCCGGGTAAAGGCCCTCACATGACTCTTGGGAACAGGAGAAACTTTGGGTTGCATCTTGGGGAGGAAGGTGGGAGGCCAGTCTGCAGAAGCCTCCCCCAGACCTCTCCCAAGGGCCGGGGAGGGAGGGGCACCCGCCAGCCCCCTCTGCAGGCGAGCGGTGGCCGTGCAGGTGGCATAACACCGGCCAGGACCCCTGCCCCCTCCAAGCCCCCATCCCAGAAAGCCGCAGTGGCGTCATGGGTTCGTGCCCACGCCCTCAGTGCGTGTCTTCGGTGCTCCTGTGTCACCTGCTGCTTTTAACGGGAGGTGGGAAAAGGGACCGGGTGAAACATGGGCCCTGGGGGGGTGGGGACAGCGGGAGGCTCCCAGTGAGATGTGCCCGGCAGGGGTCAGAGGGGGAGAAAGGTCAAAATTTGCATACTCAACACCGAATTCCAAAAAAAGAGAAGCTTACTGGGTGTTGCACAACCTGAAAAGTGATTTAGGAGATCTTGGCTTTCCTCAGAGTTTCTGGTAATATACCTAGGAAATTGGACAGAAGTGATGTATATTGCTTTTAAGTGACCCGGTTCCCTTCTGCTTGGAGAGAAAATCGCAGAGGGGCAGCGTTAGAATCAGTATATATCCGTTTTCTATTTTAAAATACCTTTATTTTGCAATCCTCTGCATTTCTTTACTGTTTCCCATTTATATGACAAAAAATTCAAAATAAAGATATAAATTTTTAGAACCACATCTCTTTAAGCCAAAACAATGTTTTTGAATTGAACTTTTTATATAAACGGGGCAAGTCTTTTACGTAGGTGACCTGAATCATATTACAAATATATTTTCCTGCTCTAGACGAGGCCTAATCTTACATTTTCATGGTTTCTTTTAAAATTGAGAGTATTTTGTGTTTTATTTAACAAGTTCTCCTGTTAGAGTGGTCATGAAAGAAAGGGACAGAAAAGGCCATTAAAGAAGCACACCATGAAATTCTTCAAAGAACTCCCAGAATCTCAGTTTCACCTTTTAAATTATTATCCCACATGTTCAGTGAGCATTGTTCTGTCTGTTTCAGCTACTACACTCAGAATCGGGGCACGTTTGCCGGCCGACCTCGTAGGGTGGGTTCAAACGGTCGAGGTGAGCCCCAGGGACAGTTCAAACCTGCGGCGGTGCTTTCAGCCTTTATTTGTAAGATTTTTAAAAATATGCAATTGACTTTATCAAGATGAAAGACGATGAGTCTCCGCAAAACATTTTTCCCTGCAAACCGGCTCTGGGGGACACCGGCCGCCCTTGCCCCATCCTGCCGGTGTAGCAGGCGCTGGGGCAGACGGGACTACACCGGACCACAACCATTCCCAGGCCCGAACACCCTCAGGGGTCCTGCTGCGCGGCCGGCGAGGCTGGCCTCCAGGTGGATGGAGAGAGACTGCCCGGCTCTGGGTCCTTGCCCACGTCATGTCCGGCAGCCCTGATCGCTGAGAACAAACGGATGTGCATCTGAGGCTGCCCTGGACGCCTTCCTGGGGAGTCCGCTGCCTCCCTGTCGACAGGCCGATGTGACAGCCCACCTGTCTCAGCCCAGGACAGGCAGCAGCAAGGGCACAGTGTATGCATCGTTTAAGGAGAGGCCCTCCTCTTGCAAAGAAAAAGCTGTACTTTAAATGCATTAATACAACTACTTATCAAATCCTCACTTCATTTCAAAAGAGAGAGAGGATGATGGAACGTGATACTTAGGTGATCACACGACTTCAGTCAGTAGATTGAACTGTTTCCATTTCTGCTACCCTGTGTCAGGGTCGTGGTTTTGTAAACAGGAGAAAAATCACAAGAAGGGGTTATCTGTCTTACAGAAGGACGAATCAGAGGCACAGGGGAGAAGCTGGTCTGTGGCCACATTTTGTGATGTGCACTTGTGCAAATCAGAGGATCTCCACGATACGTACCGTAATGCACAGATAGTCAGTTCTCCTTTGATGACACGTCTCAGACCCCCGTGGAGGTGTGAGCCGCATTGATTCTCTTGGGGGTAGGTGGTTAAGTGAGTCATGAGCACAAAGGGCCTCCGGGATGTTTGGGCTCCGAGATGTTTCTGACGTCCTAGACCTACAAAAGCCACAGAAATCTAGTCCGTTCCTACTGAGAAGGGCTAGTTCCAGGAGATCAGAAATCCAGAAGTTTGTGAGTAGTCCTGATTTCTTTTTTGTAGATTTTTGCCTGGATTCTGCAAAAATGGCTTAAAGCATTTTATTATGATTTTTCCATCGATATTCTTAAATGTCTATACAAGACCATTTTTTCCAGCCAGATAGTAACATGAACTACCCCCAAATTACTTTCTCTCAACATTGCTTAAATTCCAAGGCAAATGCAAGATCACAGACAAGGCAAAGGATCACCAATATTTTTGTCGGGAATTTACAGAGATTCTAAGACTATGTATTCATCATTCCCTGTCTCAGAGTGTTTTTACCAATACTACCTTTGGAGTGGAGAGGAAAAAATGAAGAAGCAAGGGTTTTATTTAGCACAACTTTACATCTCTAACCATAGGAACTTAAAATAGACCCGGTGCGAGGTGACAACTGGCAGGGAGCAGGGTGGACCATCAGCTTGGGTGGCCTCCCCGAGGCGCCAGGCACCGAGCGCCAAGCACAGCGCCTGCCTTGTCGGGAGTTTCCATGGAAACCCAGTCGGTCTCTGCTGCCATTTCTATCCCAAGCTGTGCAGCTTGTGCTGCTCTGACTTTACCCACGCGGGTCTGCGTGAGCCACAGGGGCCTCCCTCACGGAGAAGACGCGCTCCTGGATGGAGAGGTGCCCTTAGATGGGGAGGTGCTCCTGGATGGGGAGGTGCCCTTAGATGGGGAGGTGCCCTTAGACGGGGAGGTGCCCTGAGACGAGGAGGTGCTCTTAGATGGGGAGGTGCCCTTAGATGGGGAGGTGCCCTTAGATGGGGAGGTGCTCTTAGACGAGGAGGTGCCCTTAGATGGGGAGCTACCCTTAGATGAGGAGGTGCCCTTAGATGGGGAGGTGCCCTTAGATGGGGAGGTGCTCTTAGACGAGGAGGTGCTCTTAGATGGGGAGGTGCCCTTAGATGGGGAGGTGCCCTTAGATGGGGAGGTGCTCTTAGACGAGGAGGTGCCCTTAGATGGGGAGGTGCTCTTAGATGGGGAGGTGCTCTTAGACGAGGAGGTGCCCTTAGATGAGGAGGTGCTCTTAGATGGGGAGGTGCCCTTAGATGGGGAGGTGCCCTTAGACGAGGAGGTGCCCTTAGATGGGGAGCTACCCTTAGATGGGGAGGTGCCCTTAGATGGGGAGGTGCCCTTAGATGGGGAGGTGCTCTTAGATGAGAAGGTGCTCTTAGATGAGGGGGTGCGAATCGAATTTCTGCACATCGATTCTACAGCAGCCTGTTACCAAGCGTCCTGGAGCAAAGACCCCTTTTGATGCATGAATTGTCACATCCACCGACTTCAGAAAGCTGTGTATTTTTGAATGATGAGATTTATTAAAGCGAGGAAATTTGTATGTACATCTCAGAGTTTCCAAAAGCCTTAAAGTCTTGAACAGGAACATGAAAATGAGCGCCATAGAGCTGGCAGAAGAAAGAATATTTGAGGGCCCATCCAGGGCTGCCTCGTGTGCTCCAGGAGCACCACCTAAAGAGGAAAAGGCCGACTTAACACCCTCGAGAAACCAGAGCTGGCTCTTTCAGGGGTGGGTGCCATGAGCGTGCGTTCACAGCCTGCACGGAGCCCTGTGGTCCTGAAGCTCCAGGGCACAGCAGGCTCCCAACAAGCAAAGACAAGCTCCCTCCTCCGTCCTCTTCCCCCCCGCTGAGGGGAGTGACCTTGGAGGTTTAATTTCCCCACATTCTCGCAGCCAGCAAGTGGCAGGCCAGGGATTGGACCCCAGAGGCTGAGCTTGAAACCCTGAAAATAATAACAAACCTTTCAAGAAAGCCAGGCCTCTTTCTGGGAATGTTTATTCTTTCCTGACACTGTGAAAGGTCTGAAAATGAGCCAATAACATTTTCTTTGTTTTCATGGTGACAAAGGACAGTTTACATGCCTCTTTTTTATCAGATGATGCATTTGTAAATGACTTAAACACACAAAAACTACTCCAAAATCCTTTTCTCTTTTTTTATATTTAGTAAATTCTCGTTTTCATTTGCATGATTTTGATTAAAATGCCTTCTTAAATTTGAACAGAATGTGTCAACCTCCTCCTGCCTCTATCAAAAAAAAGACATTAAAAATTTTCTACTCATGTTTAAATGAAAAAATTTTAAATAAATTTGCACTAGGCGCTTAAATTAGGAAGACTTTAAGGATTTTTTTCTTTTGACCAAAAAGCAAGGCCACATGTATATTATTGGCTGGTAGGAAACATTACTGTTTCTTGATACATTTTCAAAACAGAAATGTGCATGCAGATTAGCTTCTCTTAGAATGATTTTTACTGCTTTCAAAACCTCCTCCCTCTGGGGTTGGGGGTGTCTCCACATGAGGTGCCATTTGGGAAATCAGTTAGATTCAGTCATTTAGGTCATTATTGACGGAATAGTCTTGAGGTCAAACTTTCAGTTCATGAACAGCTGTTACTTTAATGACAGGCCAACAATCTGATTCAGGGTATTGTTTTGATGGAAGGACAGCGTTAAACTCCTTCTGCCCCAAACTCCTATTTTTAAACCCTGATTCCACTTACACACATGGACGATTTCTCAACCCCTTTTCCCTCAGTGCCTTTTTTATTCTCCCACAGCAGTCTATAAACCTTAAGCCTTTTGCTGAGTATCAGCTGTACACCTGAGATCTGTAATCACGTTCCTTTTCTCAGGACTAAATGAGAATTGTCAGTTTCTAAATACCAACAATTGATTGCGTATCTAACTGTAAACTGGGACATTCACACCCTTGAACTCAGCCCAGCTGCATGGATGCCACCACACTCCCTGACACTCTCACTGGTTTTGAGAAAGTCTGTCTGTAAGCAAGTAATCTGCTGGCCTTAACCCGACATATCCAGGGTGGCTTTCTGAGTGGAAAGCAAATTGAAATCTCTTAGAAGCATGTACCTTTATGAACCATTTTTAATTTGTGATTTTTGTCCCTGCCAGGAATTCAGATGCTCATTGAGTAGGGGGGTGGGGGGAGCACAGGGCATGACCTGAGGGTTACTACTGGGTGGTAATATTGTTACTAAATCATCTCATCCTTGTCTCTTGAGAGTTAAAATTTAGTGAAAGGAAAAACATTTTTTTCTTAATTTTTGTCCTTAATTCTTACATTCCTGGTGGGTGCAGATGCAGCTGATGTAGGCTGAAGTGAAAGTGTCTTTGTAGGACTGCTTACTCCTGAGATGGCGTAGTTGAGACGTTCCACGGAGGGCAGTGACCACAAAGCCCTCTTTAAGAACATCCCCTCCCGTTAGAGACTGCACGGAGTTTCCTGGAAAGGTCTAAACACAGGCAGCGGAGCTGCCCAAACTAATCTCAGCGTCTCAGCTGACTTGGCTTGTGGACCGAGACAGATCTGTGCCCTACTCACGTCAGTCAAAAGTAAGAAGGGTTTTAAGGTAAATCAAAGCTGCCTGAGGGCCCGATGACGGTCTGAAAGACAGCTAGTCTAACTCCCAGGGCTGGTACAGGAGGCTGCCCGCACCAGCCTCTGGGGCCAACCAGGGGCAGGGCTGGGAGGGGCCCCTGTGACGGGCCTGTTGCAACGCCGCTGTTTTGAGTTTACACGGGGACCGGTCTTGGGCCGCCGTGTGCGCCTTTTCATGACCAGTCGCGCATCGTGTTCGGAGGGTGCAGCAACGGGTCCTGCTGTGACTGGTTCCACTGGACTTGAAGTAATGATGGAAGGGGTGGGAAGATGGGGTGGACACCTGGGGACCAAGGTGCCGCACGGCTGTGGAGGAGGGGCAGCTGCCGCCCCGAGATCGCTGGTCCCTGGACGGCACCGCTGTGCGCGGAGGGAAGAAGGGGTCCGAGCCACACCTGGTGGTGGACGAGGATGGGGACGCCCCACGAGCCCGGCGGGGACCCTCCAGCTCCATCTCACCTCCTCACCCAGGGAGGCTCAGCATTAAAGAGACTTTGGAACTGTATAAGTAAGAAAGTGACTTGTTCAGGGATTTGATGCCTTTCCATGTGCCTTTGTAATTGCAGGTGCCCCACCCCTGGCTGCGACGGCTCCGGGCACATCACCGGCAACTACGCTTCCCATCGGAGGTATGCATGGCTCGCTCCCGCAAACACCCCCTCCATGCGCGGGACCCCTAACGGGGGCTCGGGTTGCCTCCACTGGTGAATTAAGGGTCTAGAGACCCTCACCCACAAAACGGGGCTGTCCCCAGGGGCCTCACTTAGAACACCAGCTCTCGGGACCATGGCTCCCCTCTGACGTCCCCCTCATGGTGCCACTGGCTCCATCTGCAAGAAACGGTTTCTCAAGTCACCCAGGAGCACGTCTTTCTCAATCAAAAAGGGACGAGAAAAAGAGCCAGGATGTTATAAGATGCCAGAGAACAGCCATTGAGAGACAAGCGTGCTAATCCCACTGAGAGTGGATCTCTTAAATATTGAGATTTGAGCCCCAAAGCTGTACGGTTATTATAAGCAGGGATCAGCAGAGCTGAACACACAGAAAGGCTTGACCTTACAAATCCCAGGCCCCGCCGGTCCCAAAGAGCAGGGAGCGTCTCAGTACAGCGTGGAGAGTCAGTCGTCTGAGGCAGCAAGAGGCCCACGGTCGCTGAAGAGTTTACAAACGTCTGTCTTACACCAGGCCCTATGTTAGAAGTGGGTTGAGAGAGCCCGTTGGTACAACACCTGCGCAAAGGTGGGTCTAGACCCCGTGCGCAGGAGCGAGAATTCCTTGTCGTGTTCAGTCAGGATCAACAAGCCAAGGTCAGGACAAGAGCCTTTCTGAACGGAGACCCTCGTAACTCTTGCCACCCTCTAAAATCAGATTATAAAGTGGGCAGAGAAAAGAGAAAGGAGGGGGGAGGAGAGAGGGAGGGAGGGAGTCAGGACAGTTGGTGTGGGTCACCCCACAGCCCGTGCACCGTCCACAAGCAGAGTGGATTGTGTGCGTCACGGGGGGTCCACACCGTGTGGCTGCCCGAGTGACCAGATCCCGGCGTTCAGAGCAGGGGGCGCTCCCGGGCTGGCTGGCTCAGCGTGGCTTAGAGACGGAGCTGGCAGGGTGGGCTGTTTCCTCCTTAAGGCCACAGGCTTCTGTGTTCACTTTCCAGCCGTTTGGGAGCATCGTTTCTACGGCTTGGGTCTGGGAAGAGTAGGAATTATGATGACCAACAAGGAGAACTGAATTCCTCAATTTATGGGTGGATTCTTCACACTGACTTGATAAAAACACCTCATTCTCTAGACCAGGGCTGTCCACCTGGGCAATGTGGGCACTCGGGAGGAGATCGTTCTTTGCTCTGGGGGCCGTCCCATGCGTTGGAGGATGTTGGGGAGCATCCCTGGCTCCACCCACTAGATGCCAGTGGCACCGCCATCCCCATTCCTGACAGCTAGGTGTCTGCAGACATGTCCGAGTGTTCCCAGGGCCACTGCCATGCACCACAGGGTCGAGAGGAGCCTTGCCGGGTTGTCTTGCTGGTTTTACCCGGCGGCCCAGAGCCAGCCGCTGTATTGTGAGTGTAGAACAAGGGTGATGTATTGTGTGTAGAACAAGGGTGAATACATTCCAAAAGGGATTCCCAGCGTAGGATCAGCGGTTTAGAGAAAACGAAATAAAATAAAATAAAGCGCTAGTTAAGTTTCTAAGTCAAGCGCACTCTGTGCTACTCTTTATTTTAATTTATCTCAGAATTTACCTCAGTCCTCACAAGGCCAGAATTCCCAGCACTGAATAACGCCTGCAAACTAAAAGTGAACATTTACTGGTCATTTCATATCCAAATGTCTATTTTACTACTTTTTTCTGGTTTGACATCATGTAAATTTATTCCTAATTTGAACATGTGCATGCATTTAACGTATATTTTAGAATGGTGGGTATATTCGTATCGCGTAAACTTGTGAATGAAACGTAAGTTAAGCTATACTCTGTGCCTGGACTAAACAGCACCAGGAGTGCTCTGTACATTTGGAAAGTAAATTTGATCTGGCTTTCAGCACATTTCAGTGCTACATACAGCCCTACAGGGGGCGGCCTATTAAAAGTAGAGCACGTTTCGCAGTATCGTTTATCCGAGAATGCCTTCCACGCGTAGGAGTTAGAGTGGGCCTGAGCTGTTGGCTGAGCAGAAGTGGGGCTAGGGTAACAGTCCTGTGGACGCTGCGGAAAGACGGAAGCAGCCCCCCAGGCCCGACGACCCTTGAAGGTCGTAAGTACGCATAGAAACACGCCTTTCGGGGTTACTCTTACTTGATCCATTCCCAGGAACATGAGGCGATGTTACCTACATGCAAACCACAGGGAAACGCCTCTCAGGGACCGATTCCTCAGCCTTCCGCTAAATTGTGCCAGGTTGCCAGGCAGCCACAGACACCTCAGAGATACGCAGACTCGGTTCCAGGCCACTCGCTGCAGTACAGCGAAGGCCACAGTAAAGCGGGTCACACACGTCTTTGGTTTCCCACCACATACAAAAGTTATGTTGACACTACCCTGTAGTCTGTTAAGTGCACATAGCATTATGTCTAAAATGACGTGATTGCCTTAGTTTTTAAAATGCTGTACTGCTAAAAAAATGCTAGCTATCATCTGAGCCTTCAGCAAGCTGTAGTCTTTTTGTAATAGTAACATCAAAGACCATTGATCACAGGTCACCATAACAGATATGACAGTAATAGAAAAGCTTGAAAAGTGCGAGAACCATTGAAATGTGACACAGAGACACAAAGCGAGCAAGTGCTGTTGGAAAAGCGGAGCCAAAAGAACTCGCTTGACTTGGAGAGGCCACAACTCTCAGCTGGTGAAAAATGCAAGGTCTGCGAAGCGCAACGAAAAGGGGTGTGCACGCCCGTCCTCGGGCTCCAGGGGGAAGAGCAGTCACAGCACGAGGACCCTCGGGTGCCCCTGAGCAGCTGTGGCCGGGACTCCCCCACCCCCGGCCCCCAGGCCGAATGCACACATGCAGACGCTGTCTACATTACAGGAGGTCACTCCTCCCTGCTGTAGCTGCCACCAAGGACTGTGTGTCCCAGGCACTGTCCCGGGAACTAGGAAAGTCTACTCGGCCCCGCCAGCCTCAGAGCCACCCTGAGCAGCAGGTAATTTCATTTCTCTCTGCACTGGAGGAAACAGGCTCTGAGCAATTATGTGTCGGAGACAGAACTCAGCCTAGTGGCCACCGCCACTGTCACACATCTGGTCGTGGATGGACCTCTGCACCTGGGACGGCCTGCGAAGTTCACACAGGGAAAGGAGGGTCACCCCCGACTCCAGGTGGGGTCTGCTTTGCCTTGCTCTTGTTTGGGTTGTAATGGTGATGTGTTTTCTGTCTCAACGTCACCTCTGAAGCTTTTTTTTTTTTTTTGCGGTACACGGGCCTCTCACCGTCGCAGCCTCTCCCGTTGCGGAGCACAGGCTCCGGACGCGCAGGCTCAGCGGCCGTGGCTCACGGGCCCAGCCGCTCCGCGGCATGTGGGATCTTCCCGGACCGGGGCACGAACCCGTGTCCCCTGCATCAGCAGGCGGACTCTCAACCACTGCGCCACCAGGGAAGCCCTCCTCTGAAGCTTTTTTAAGTCCATTTTAATCAATATTGTTGACCATCTCTGATGTTCTATCAAAAAATCCCCATCATCAGAAGCTTTGTCTGTCCTGAGCGGAGAAACCTCACTGAGCATCGCACACGGAAGGGTTCAGGCTGTGGCTTGATCTTCTTGTCTTCAGACCACGATAGAGAAATCCATTGCTTCAGCTCTCTCCCTCAAAGGTCCTATTCCCAGGCCTCTTTTCTCTTCTCCTGACCCTTCTCCAGGCTGGCTTGTTTCTGCAGCTTCCAGACAGGCTGGCACAGCAACCTCTCGGCCAGGTCGTCCCCGTGGCCTCCCCAGGCCTCCTCCGACGCCATCCTCCCACCTGCCAATAGCAGCAGGCCCCACGGCCTGGAGCGGGTGCTCCGAGGCAGAGGTAGCACCCAGGCTTTTCACAAACGGTGATGCGGCACCCGGGACCCCTCCCCATCTCGTAGAGCAGTGGCACCCCTCGGGCTCCAGAATGTTCTCTGACAGCGAAAGACAAGCTGTACTGAGCACTCACTACATGCCGAGAACGTGTGCGTGGATAATCTCACTCCCCGAGCGTGGCTCTTCTCCTAAGGGCATGTGAGGGGCCAGCGCACGGGACCCACGCTCAGAGGTGACAGTGACCCCAGACCGGCCTGCGAGAGCTGGCTGTGGACTCCCTCACCTAGACAAGGATGCCGGGATTCCAGGCCAGCCCGTGTCAGAGCCAGGGTTTCCTCGGAGTCAGGGTCGGGTCCAGACTAAGTTCCCTGCTGCGCTATCTGTTCTGTTTTGGTTCTGTTCCAGTTTATTTTCACCCCCAGCCCCATGTCGGTGAGGACGCAGAGCCTCACCTCTCTCCCAAGTTCAGAGTGAAGGAGGTGGGGGCAGGACAGAGCCAGGCTCCCTGGCCAGCGTCCTGGCCTGTGGCTTCCCTTCACCACTAAGGTCCCCGTGTGGGGACAGGCAGGAAAGACGGGCTCCCAGGCAGGATCCGCGAGTCCCACCCACCCCTCCTCGTCATTCACTGATTAACTCACGACAAACATCTAACTATGACCTGCTCTGCGCAAGGCATTGGCCTGGGAATCAGAGGAAGAAGGGAGAATAAACACACAGGGAACTGACACTCGTGTGGACGAGCGAATGGACAGTCACCAGGATGGAGGGAGAAACACCACGGGGACTGGGGGCTGTGAGAGCCCCAGGGCTGCTGTCAGGATGGCAGGTGGGCAGAGAAGACTTCCTGGAGGAAGACCGTCCAGGCTGAGGCCAAGCAGACGGGGAGGGATGTGAGGCCCGAGGATGGCTTGGCCGGAACCGAGACATGCCGGAAGCCTCCAAGAGGACCGCGTGGGGCAGGGACAGCAGGGCTGGCAGCGCCCAAACCAGGAGCCTTGGGTGCTGCGTGCAGGGGTGTGGGTCCATCCTGAGGTGAGTCGGAAGCGGGCAGAGGCTAAGCAGACCACACGCGCGTGCAGCTGAGCCCTGCGGCTCTGACACCCCATCCTACAGGCAGGAGTGACATCGACTCGGAAGGCACTCAGGACGGAAGAGCCACAGGACTCGTGGGAGAGAAAACCCGGGAACGGCCACGGGTGACCCGGCCTCTGGCCCCTGACAGGAGCAGACGGGAGTGGTGTGGGCTCGGCCGGGGAGGACAGTGAGTTTTCCGGCAGCAGCAGCAGCGAAGGTGTCCCAGTCCCCGCGGGCAGCACGGTTTGCAGGGGGGCAGCTGGGAGTCATCGCCGCCTGGTACCTGGAGACCAAGGAGCCGTGGCAGCGTGAGGACAGAGGAGGGCCTGGCGGGGGGACCGGCTCAGCAGGGGCAGAGCAAGCCAAGCAGACCACGGAGTTTCCAGATCGCAGAGCCGCCGAGCCGAGGCCGGACACGGGCCCCAGCAGGGCGGCAGGAGCTGCAGCCGGTCCTGCAGTGTGAAGGCGGCGTCCCGGTTCCTGCGGGCCACCGTGACCCACCAGGATAAGAGCAGTTCTCACAGAAGACCCTGGGGGGGGGGGGCAGAGGTGTGAAAACACAGCCCCCACTTTCTAAATTTTTATCCCAAAAAGGAGGAGAGAGATGGAGGGAGCGGGAGAGAGTGAATCAAGGTGCACGCACCCTGTCTCTTTTGCTGTCCTGTAGAGGGTGACAGGTGAAGCGGCGTAGGGAGGGAGGCCGCGTGCCAGGGGAGTTGGAGCGCTTGAAAATGGGGACACGAGGGGCGGGGGGCTCCGGAGCTGCAACTTTACAGAGAGGAGCCAGGCGCCTGCATAAACGTGGAACAGAACCAAGGAGACGGCCGTGATGGGGTGACGGGGTGATGGGGGTGCCCCCCAAGACAGCCGGGCCCTTGCCTGAGGGCCAGCGTGCTCAGACAGAAGCCAGACCCGGCAGAAAAGCATGTACTGAGGTCAGGACGATCCAGTGGACGGCACATCCCGCCCTGGCTCAGCCCTGGGGCCTCTGCCTCCACACTTCCCCGGGGGCTCCAGAAACGGTCCAGTGCCTGCTTCTCCAGTTCTCTGCAAAAATTCCCGCTTATTCTATATAATCTCACATCTAATAGCCTAATAGCCTACAGTTAGCTGTTGTTGAACAGAAAAAAACTCATATATAGACATCCCAGCTAGCAAAGTTCCTTTAGACAACGTGAGCCTCTATTTCCAAAATTCCAAAATGAAATAGAATAAGCTTGGTCAACTTGCACTGCATCTTCCGCAGATGCCATGGGAAGCCAGCCGTATCCAGGTAAGTGGGGACGGATGCCCAGGACACGCGCCCTCCCAAGACGAAGGGCTCTGGAATCTCGCCACAGGAACGCCACCAAAAAGGAATGGGGAGGCGTGTGTTTCTTCTTCCCTGTGGCCCCTTCTGTGCAGAAAGCTCATCCCCTCTGGCAAGTCAGCCCGGCCTCTCCTGGTGACTCCTGACACCAGCTTCTCCCACCCAGGCTCTGGGCGCCCTCGCGGGGGCCTGACAGCGTCTGAAGGCCTAGGGGGAGCACAGAGGAGCTGCCCCCAGGATATCGTTTTCATGCCAAGAAGCACCAACTGCTGGAGGAAACTGCGTCAAAGCCCCATCGACAGTGAAAGGGGCTTGCGGGGTGAACAGCTTTGGCGCTTCCTGAAGTCGCGCTTCTTCCTTAGCCTTTCAGGTTGCCCGAGAGCCAAGAAGAGCGGCATCAGGATAGCACAGAGCAAAGAGGACAAGGAAGACCAGGAGCTC
>NW_020174434.1:3368829-3412161 GCF_003031525.2 Neophocaena asiaeorientalis asiaeorientalis
GGGAGGCCAGGCTTGGAGAGGTCGGTCAAGTGTAAGGTCACAGCATTGAAACCAGACCATGCACACCTGCTAACTGATCAAAAGCATCCTCTAAATGACAGGTGAGGTGATAACCAAACATCCATCCATCCGATGCTCTGAGTAACCTAAGTATAAGAAAGTTCCCTCTACCTTGGATGGGAAAAGCAGTGTAATTTACTGGGAAAGGCAGGTCCGTGAGAGTGCAGGAAGTTATTAACTACAACAGCTAAAGAGAACACTTGGCTGACTTCCAGCTTAGGAAGAGGTCGCTTAGCTGCCTGTACTCTGCTTCTCGCTAAGGCGGGATGGAGAGCACGGTGGGTAGAAGGCTAGCCCCCTCCCCCTCCCCACAGGCATTTGCCCCGAACCGCTGCCCGGTGAGCCTGGGTCTCAAAAGTCTGTGAGATAAACCTGTTGCTATCTCCCTGAAATTTTAATCTCATTCGTTCAGTGTCTTTAGAGAAAAGTTTTGATTAAAATTAAAATGTGTTTGCGGTTTGGCTGTGAGTCCTCAGCCCTTTGCCATAACCTGCACTAGAGAAGTTTCAGAAGCACGATTGAATTACCCTGTTGCTGAACCTTAGTTCCAACCAATGATTTTCCTGTTTATCTAAAAAAAAAAAGTGCTCCTGGGGTACCTCGTGCCAAAGCTATGCCCGGAAACTTAACTAAATACCACCTCTGCTGCTCAAAAACCAATCTCACTGGAAGGGTATCCTGTGATCTCAGAAAATATAGCCAAACAAATGAATATTCTCTAGCTCCTGAGAAGAACACGGGTTTATACGACAATCTTTTAAAAATAATCCTGCAGTTTCCCATTGACTTTGCACATCTCCACCATAAAAGCTGTGACTCGCCTCTCGAACAGATGCCCGCATCTCACTTGCTCCAACAAACTGGTTCTTCCTTTTCACGCACGGCATCTGCATCCCTCACTAAGCCTGGACTTTCTGGCGTTCCAGGTAAACCTTCTCCCCACCTGGCCCGGACCAGTTTCCAGGAGGGTGAACTACTTCACGGCTCCGCTAGGTGGTGTCTTTTCGGGACTTTTCTTTTTCTTTCCTTCTGCTGCAGTAGAGGATGCCGGTTTGTCTCTCGTGTCAGGTTAACTTGACCTTGCGGGGGGCCACCAGGCGTAGGGTGGCGAGACAGCCAAGCCTGCCCCTCTGTCCCCCAGGTGCCCCGTGCCCGGATGCGATGGCCAGGGCCACATCACCGGCAAGTACGCCTCCCACCGAAGTGCGTCCGGGTGCCCCTTGGCGGCCAAGAGGCAGAAGGACGGGTACCTCAATGGCTCCCAGTTCTCCTGGAAGTCCGTGAAGACGGAGGGCATGTCCTGCCCCACGCCGGGCTGTGACGGCTCCGGGCACGTCAGCGGCAGCTTCCTCACGCACCGCAGGTGAGTACCCCCGCCCAGGCTCTGCGCCGCGGGCGGCGCGGGGAGGCCGGGGGCGCCGCTTGGCCCGCGATGGTGCCACGCCCACCCCTCAGGCTGAGAGGGGAGACCCCGAGCACTATGGTACCAGCTCATGACATTCTGAGGCTCGGGAAAGGAAGAAACAAACAAATTTATTTTGAAAAGCACAGACTCGTCCTACCACGTCTGCATGTACGTAGAGGTTTCCAAATGTCTGATCAGGATCCGCAGAAAGAAACAGGCTGTCATTTTACACGCGCGCGCACACACACTCAGGAGTATCTGTGGAGTTACTTATTCGTTTTGGCTGAATATTGCAGGCAGGTCCCACTCGAGGAAAGTGGGTGACACCTGGTTACAAAGGCCTCATCAGATACATCAGGAAACCTACAGAAGGGCCAATCATCACCATTGACTGTTATTGGCTTAATTGTGAAATATCTATATATGCGATTACGTTGCCTTAGAAGAAGAGGCTTGCTCTGTTGGGGCAAGTGGCTCCCTGTAGAAGTCAGGATGAATGACTGACGTGGACAAATCACAGGCGTGCCCCGGCTTCCCAGGATCCAGGTGGGGGGACACAGCATCACACATACGGCATAAAGCCACGGGGCTCCCTCGGCCTCGCCGACCACAAACCCCGTGCCCCTCGCCTCCGTCTGCAAAACTGCATGGAACATGCAATGAGCCAAACGGAATGACACGTGGCGATGTGCCTTAACAGTTTTAGGAAGTGATTTTATTGTAAAAGAAATTCCTGCTCAGGTAGAGACTCAGACGGGACGAAGGGGCCTAAAGAGAGACGTGAGTGTCTTTCCCTGACTCTCCCCAAGGCGGGAAGTCCCCGCGTCCCCCTTCAGAAAGCGCCCTTGAGCAAAGAGGCACACAGCCCGGCTTAACGTGCCCAGGGGCACAGAGACCCCTGACCCCCATGGCACACCGGTTTCTTCTTTTTGATAGAACTAGATCACAGTGTTTCCTAGGCGTCTGCGTGGAACGAGGGCTGGCCCTTCACCAGAACAGCCCCGGGCCCAGCTGGTAGCAGGCGTGTCCTTGGCCGGCGAACGTCTCACTCCCGCTCAGAGCGGCCCCCTCCTTTCCAGAGGGAGGGCTCGGCCTGCGGCCCCCAGTCTCCACTCTAGACGGGATGTTACCCGGCAGGGAACTCCCTTCTGCTGACTTCTGTACATCCCTGTACCAGAGTGTCTTCAGGGTACCGTCCTAGAAGCAAAAACGCTAGTTCTTACATGTTGATAGGAAGTGCCAAAATGCCCTCCAAAAAACACCTACTTCCTAAGTTTTGGGCAATCAATAAATTTTTTAAAAATTTAAAAATCCTGCCCACATGACCTATGAATGAGGGTATACGTGGTTGGCTAATCTGACACAAATGAAGACAAGCTCCACTTCTCTGATTAAATGTAAGCACTCAGTTTCCAGAAACTACAGCAGAAGAGGGGGGCGTAGGCGTAACTGCTACCTGTGTGGCGTTTGCTCGTTTCCAAACCTTTGATAGGATAGTTGCCTTAGAGTCGGAAGAATAACCCTTTGTTCAGAGCCACCCAGCAGATCCTACTCGCCTTCGCAGGCTGGTTACTCAGCGCGTCCTCAAGGCTCGCAGGGAGGACGACTCGAGGGCCCCAGACTCCAAGTCGCTACCACCAGGCAGGACCCTCCTGGCTCACCCCTCCCCACATGCTGCTGGGCTCACCCCACACACCTGATCACCCTCCAGATTCACACCCAGGTGCCAGGATGGAGGTGATCTCGTAAAGACGCCCAGGCTCTCCCGGTTCCTGGCCTTCCCTGTTTCTTTTCCCCCAAGAGACACATCTCCCCAGGGCCTCTGGCCAGGAGGGGGGTGTTGATTCAAAGGTGCCTTTGCCTTGAGCAGATGGAGGGAATCTCTGGACAGGTCGAGTGAAGACAGGCACAGCCGGTGACTCCTGTGACTTGGGCAGAATCTCTCTCACCTAGAATTCCTCGTGACGCGCCCTGGGGTCTGCAGACAGCTCACCCAGAGCCCCAAGGAGGGTCCCGGGAGGAGCTCCCCGAGTCCAGGGAACAAGCAACCAGCCTGGTCTGCCCAGCCTGCGCTGGGAGCCGAGCCTCTGGTCCAGGGCACTGCGGCTCCACCGTGAGATGGAGCTGGAGGGTGGACCCTCAGAGCATCTCAGAAGCAGCTCCATGGGGGCCCTGCTTGTGGTGGGCAGAGCCGCGCAGAGACTTTGGTACTTTATTTCACTGTGAAGCTTAATCAGAACAGTCTGACCTGCTACCTGTCACCTCTGAGGAGGAAGGTTATGTAGATGCTGCGTGGAAAGGGTTGGGAACCCAGGGGTGTCAGGTGATAGGCGGGCGCCCTCCCTCCGGGTGTGAATCTGTCTGGCAGGGCGCGGGCGTGGGGTGGAGTGGTTGGAGAGACGATCAGGACCCTGAGAGAGCTGACCTGCATTTTTAAAATTGTGCTGTGAAGCACATAACATAAAATTTACCGTCTCACCCATTTCTAAGTGTCCAGTTCAGGGGCCGTAAGCATAGTCTCACTGCTGTGCAGCCACTGCTACTGTTGCCTCTGGAGCCCTCCACCTTCCCAGGAAAACCCTGCCCCCGCTAGACACGCACTCCCAGCCCCCGCCCCGGCCCCTGGCACCCACTCTCCAGCGGATCTGACTCTCTGGTCCTCACCTAAGTGGAATCACATGGTGTCTGACCCGTGATCGCTTATCTCGCACAGCATAACGTCCTGGGGTCCCTCTACATTGCAGCCTGTGTCAGAATCACCTGGCTTTTAAGGTGGAATCATGTCCTGTCGCACGTCAGCCTGCAGTTTTCAACTGTTGAACAAGTTTTCATTTATTTTATTGTGGAGATGAAACGTTGTTCCCTGGAGGTGTAAGAACCGAAATCCTGGGCAGGAACATGGCTTGGGCACAAACACAGGCTTGGTAGGGTTTCTATACGCCTCTTCCCCCGGAGGCCCGGGGCCCGTCGGCTGTCTGGTTCCCCAGACCTTTAAGGCCTCAGTGAGGAGGGGCCTCCCAGAAAGACATGGGTGGTACCCTGAGATGCAGGGCTCCTTGTACAACCCATGTGCCATGAAAGCAAAGCGGCTTTTAGAATCAGAAAAAGAGTAGAAGGAAACAGAAATTCCTGTTTTATTGCTCTTTTCCCTCCAAGTTGTGACCACCCAGCGAGATGATAAAGGATCACTTCCTAAGGTGCGTGGATGAAGGGGGAGCACCTGCCCTGGCTTCCGGGTCCCAGGAAGCCCACTCGCCCCGCTTTCCTCTTTGGGAGGTGACCACATGGATATTCTGGGAAAAGGACATTGACAGGTGACACGTGCCCTGAGCTCCCACAGTCCCTGTTGGCTGCAAAATCATTTCCACTCATTTCTTCCGTGTAAGGATGGGTGGGAGGACCTCCTCCTGGTACCTGTTTCCCGGGCAGAGCTGCTATAAAGGACTAGGGATTGGCTTACTCTATGGTCAGGATTGGCTGTGTCAAAAACGGCGGGTGGGATGGGAGACAACACCTGGGAGTAGCTTGTAGGGGCTCGGGAGCAAGGGAGGGTTTTCTAGGAGGGGTGAATCTGGATACGAGATTTACCTGAAGGAATGAAACCAGCGGGTGAAAAGAATTAAAGGCACAGAGCGGTCACGGGGACTTGACGGGGCCAGATCTTGAGAGGCAGACCGAGCCACTGGGGTCTCATCAGAGGCACGATGAGGTGCCTGAAAGGGTACAGGGACTCGGGATTCCAGGATCAGGGTTAGAGGTGTCAGGAGCAAGGGCAGGAGAGAGGATGCTCTTCCAGGGTCTCAGCTGGCTCAGGGGGCAATGGCTCATCTGGCCGGGAAGACCCCCCAAGGCTGGGTGCAGGTGTCAGGACTGTGTGCACTATGGGGCCGGTGATGCAGGAGAGGCAGGCTGGAGGGAGGGGCTGGGCAGGAGGGAGGGCGTGGGCAGGGGGTCTACCTGTGGAACCGCTTCTCTGTGTGCGGGTGTGCTGGTCACACTGTGCTATCACCCCAATCTTACCACTTTATGTAGATTAGGAAGCTTCTCCAAAATTAAAGCCACAATTCTACCCCTAACAAATAAATAAATAATCTTAGAAGCAAGTCATCTCTCACTGAGCTTGACCAAAATATTTTTTTTAATTCCCTCCCAGCCCCCTAAACCTCTTCCCCCTGAACCACATGACGTGGTTTATTTATCTTCAGTTCCTCTACGGTTCTTAGAAATGAGTAGAGGGGCTTTTTCAGGATGTTTATTGTGCTTGACGCTTTCCAAGAGAAGTGTGATAAAAACGAGTCACCGTATTGTGTGCTTACTATGAGGGGTTTTTGCAACCAACCATCCTGTTTAATGTAAATATGAGCTGGATAGGCTACCTGCCTTAACAGATACACCCAAACTGGCTCCAAAGAGTGGAAGTTTACCTCTTGCCCACATGACAGAACTGGATGAGGGAACAGGAGAAAAGGGCTCGGCCACCTTCAGCACATTCTCCAAGGGTGGTGGTCTTCATTCCACAGCCAGAGAGGGAAAGAACATGCAGGATCCACCCGGGAGATGTGGGAGCACGGATCACTTCCTTTACATCCCACAGGTGGAACCAGGTCCGTAGAATCACCTAGTACAATGGATGCTGGGAAATGTAGTCTACCTGGGATGCTGGGAAATGTAGGCTGCATGGGATGCTGGGGAACGTAGTCCTTGTGAGCCCAAGGAGAAGAGCGAGCCTTTAGGCACCTGCCTCTCTGTAATGCAGAGAAGCCATAGCTTTTACCAAAACCTACGTAAACAGGCAACCACAGCTCCCTGAGGTCTGTGTAGTTCCCATTTTAGACATGAGAACACTACTGCCAGCAAGAAGAAAGCTGGATTCAGCCAAGGACTGTCTGGGGGCTTCATCCGTGGACCGTCTGTATCCCTGTCTGTGCATTTGCAAGACCAAACACGGGGCTGCCGCAGGGCAGGTCTCGTGGGCTGGAGCCCAGGGAGAGGGAGTGAAGAGGGCTGACCTCTCCGTTCCGCCCAGCCGTCCCGCCAGGAGGAAAGCCCACTGCCCTTGGCCTCTGAGGACGGGTCCATGTCTGCCCAGGAGCACGGAGGTGGGCCTTCTGTTCCCTCTCAGGCTGAGACCAGGGCCATGCTCGCCCAAGACACACGTGGGGATGGAGGACACTGAAGCAGCCCCAGAGTTCCTTACTCAAGACCCGCTGGTGGTAAATCCAGATTCCACAGCGTCGCAGCCCAGGAGCTGCGATCCGGCTGCAGACCAGCCCTGCCCCTGCTGCCTCCTGGGCTCTCGTCCAGCCCCCGGGGCTGTCACGCACCCCTTCCCGCCCCCTCTGAACCCCAACCGTCTGCCCCTGCTGCCTCCTGGCCGGAGGCGGGGGAACAGGAGGCATGGCCGGGCCCCCGGACCCGCGGGTGGTCTTCTGTTCGACAGAAGCATATTGGAAACATCGTGTTTCACTCTGCGACGAGAGGAAACGTCTCCATTTTGGATTTCTCTGTGAGCTGCAGTAGGTGAGGAGGGTGGAGGGTCGAGGTGGCCCCTCCAGAGGAGTAGATGCTGTCGGGGGTGGAGAGCGTTTGCATGCGGAGCAGACCTCGTGCTGCTCTGGCTCGTTTGTGGGACTCGGTCAGCTGGGCCCCCATTTCACTCCTCAAGCCTGAGTTGTCCGACCAGGCTGCCCATCAGGAGGACAGAGGGACGCTGGGCAGCCCTGTTCTCTGCTTTGCTTCGGATGCGGGAAGAGGCCAGGCAGGTGGCAACCTGCACCCCGTGGCGGGCTACCCTCTGCTCTGCGCGGGGGTGGGCCCCCCAAGCGGAGGGGCGCAGTGAGGCCCCGCAGAGTGACTAGTCCTTTCCGTGGGGAGGCTCCCGGGGCTGCGGGCCTCCTGCCCTGATGGAGCCAGCGCCCCCAGAGGAGGGACGCAGGGTTCACGGGCGCCACGATGATGAGCCGCCGGCACCGAGAAACCACGGTCATCACGGCCACGTGCCTCACTGCCCCCGTTTCACCCGCTTCCTTGGAGCTGCTCCTTGGACCACTGGCCTTACTGGTCCCACAACTGCATGGGAAAGCCTTCGGGGGATTTGAATCCACTGCCCTTAAAAGCCCAGCTTCCCGCCGGGTCCCTGGTCCAGGTGCCCCCCTGGGAAAGGCCCCACATCAGGCAGCTCGGCCCGTCCCCTGGGCACCACCCTGCGCCGACCACTGGCCCCGAAAGCAGCTCAGGCGTCCCGACTGTTTAATCTCCGCATTCCAGTATTGGACGAAAAGCACCAAGGAGGGGAGAGCTCAGATCCAACATCTGTTCCAAACCGTGAATCCCAAAGGGCCCATGAAAGTTAGGAGCTGGGGTCACAGCTGCCAGCGTCCTGGGCCCGAGACCACAGGCGGCCCTGGGGCAGGGGCTTTGCTGGGGAAGCACCACCTCGTTCGATGTTCTCAGACTCCTCCTCCCGGAGCGCATCTGCGTCCACCCACCTGTCTCTCCCGGGCCTGGGACGCATCCGACAAAGACTGGACAAACACACCCAAGCATCCACCTCACCTGGATCTGGGCTCGCCGTGGCACACGCGCCCAGGCTGCTTCCCCCACAGATTTCTGGACATTTTCTCACCAGTTCTCTAGAGAACCACAAACGCAGGGGCTCAAAGCCACACCCTGCGGCTGCTCCGTCGGATTCTGCAGGGTGGAGTCCAGCCTGGCCTCCGTGGGCCCCGGCTCGGGCCTCACCAGCTGGAACCAAAGTGTCTGCAGGTGTGTCCCCACCCAGCCCACAGCCCAGGGCCCACCCCAAAGCTCATCCGGGTCTTGGCAGAACTCAGCTCCTCGAGGCTCCAGGACCGAGGCCCCATCCTCCTGCTGGCTCTTGACCAGGGTGGCTGTCAGTGCTGGAGGCTCCCTCGGGTGCTGGCCACATGGCCCTCAATACGGCAGGGGGACAGGCCCCTCCAGCCGTCCAGGGCTGTTTATACATCATCGCCGGGCCACGGGAGGGGCCGCCCTATCACCTGATCATAGGAGGGGCCGCCCCATCGCCAGCACCTCTATCTCCAGGATGGGGCTAACCTGGCCTGGGCACCTCGCAGGGACCCAAGGGCTGGTTTAGAACTCGGCCTCCCGTAGGCTTGCTGCTTTGGCCACAGTGCAGGGGTCTGTGGAGAAATAAATCTCTTAATACAGTCCTGCCCCAAGAAGCTTGGCCTGTCACAATTTTATAGGGAAAAGCAATGTACAAACAAAACATTAACGATATGAATACACAAGGTCATTTTTCTCTCCAACAAACAGATGGAGAAACTGCAGTCTTCAAAGCTTTCAGGTCCAGAATGTGATTCAATCTCAGTTACACACACACACGTGGGACTTTTGACTCTTCCGATCATTGCCGATCAGGACAACATCGCCCTCAACTCTTAAGCGAACCTGAAGTAGGTTTTCAGGAACTCAGCAGTTTCTAAACTGTGATCGTGTCGTAAGAAATCCGAAGTCCACACGTCCGCCCATTTTCTGTGACTTTCTCCATCCTGTCCTCACTGTGGGACGAGAGCCTAGCCTGGGGCCTCCAGCACCTGTGCCCCCTGCATCCACCAAGGGTGTCCCTCCCGATCAGTGGGCAGCCTGGGGCCTCCCAGGTCGTCTCGTCCGGCCGTCAGCCCACGTGGCTGGCCCTCGGTATTCCTGGCACCGCCAGGCCTCTCCAGCCAGCCTCCCCCCAGCATTTGCCTCCCAGGCCTCTGAAGGGCAGAGGCGGTGGGGCCTCTGGGGGCTTCTCCCAGCCAGGCTGCTCTCGGGGGAGGGGGCGGGGAGTCTGTCCCCGGCAGCCGGGTCTCTGCTGCAGCCCCGTCTCTTGCCGGGCGTGGGTCTCCTCTCCGGACCAGCAGCATCTCAGCTCTCTTCGCACCTCCATCTCTTCTCCTTCCCCTTCTCTAGGAATCTTTATCTCGCCAGGATGAATTCTTCCAGAACCACAGCCTGTGCGCTGACTTCTTTCCGACTCTGGGATCCGGCATCTCCAAAACACTGAGACTTTGAAGCTCACAAGCCCTTTCTCTGCTTCCAGCTCTAAGGCAGCACACGCTTCTCCTTCTAGCAAAGCCGGAGGTGAAATAAAGAGGAAGAACGAAAAAACGCATCAGCTAAGGAACACTGGTTCCCACCCGCGGCTCCCCGCACTGACCCCAGCCCCCAGCCTGTGGGTGCCGTGCAGCCCCACCCGGTCAGCAGGGTAGCGTTCGGGGGCACCCCGACATGGCCAGGCCTCCCCGCACCCCTGAGGTCCAGACACTAGGGCCACAGGGCCGTGAGGGCACAAAGATGAGGCTGGGATGAGTCACCAGGCCCACACCCGGCAGAGGGAGCATCCCCTCCGCGTCCTGATGGCAGGAGGGCCAGGCAGCTGGGCCGGACCCCCCCGAGCCCCCCACCTCCTTCCTGGCCTCGTTCCCCTGGACGCATCTTGTGACCCGCATGCTCTGGTCCTCACGACGGTTTGAGAAACACTCACACTAAGACTGTCTTCGTTGGTGTGTTCCTGCTGAGGTTTGCTGGGAGGCAGCGCTGGCCCCGAGCCCATCACGTCTTCATCCGTCTAAAGGCAGCAGCCTCCCTGCAAGCTGCCCCGGCCCCCCAGGCGCTCTGTCCAGGCCTGCGTGGACCCGACACCTTTTGTCCTCTGCTCGTCCCCCGAGCAGCGTGGAGTTGGAAGAAACATCCTGGGAACCAAATAGCACAAGAGGCCAGAGCCCTGTGCACTGGCCCTGCGGGTGGTGTCACTGGCAGGTCATGAGCCTCCGTGACTCTAGAGAAATGGAGAGAAGATGCCCCCGTGACCTCAGATGCCTGAGAGAGTCAGCGGGGCCACTCCAGTCCTTGCTGCGCGAGCTACAGAGTCTTAGACGTAAGGTGAGTTTAACACGTCTGCCCACGCTCGCCCGCTTCTCCTCGAATTCCCTTTGCAAGAAGACTCTGTCTCCAGAAACCTGCCTGAGCCCCCAGAGGAGGCTCTCTTCCGCTGAAGAACCGATGACACTCTCCGGGCTCTCCCGCCAGGCCCTCTGAAGGCCGATGCCGCCCCGGGCACAGAACGTGTGACCGGCCGCCGTGTCCTACTGGCTGCTCTGTCATCACCAGACGTGCGAGGCTGCCGGGCCCACGGCTGACGTCCAGTCCCCGTGACACTTAACGTTGTTTGATTTCAGTTAATACAAGCTGAAGTGTGACCCACACGGGCTGGGGGCTCCCACCCTGGATGCCCTGCAGGCCCCGACCCACTGCGCCCGGTTCCCCTCCCAAAGCTCCGTGGCTCCGTGTCCCTTGGGGTTCCCCTCTGCCATCCTCACACCGGGTCCTCCCTCCCAGAACGTGCCCTGAGCAGTCCCCCTGTGCAGCCAGGGGCCCAGCTGGGTGAGGACACGCCCGGCCACACTTCTCACCGCTGGCCAGGGGGCTGGGCCCCGCGTCCTCCCTCCTGCGGCGCCTTTACCCTGAGCTCTTAATGCCGGGGGTGTCTCCTCTGTTATCATCTGTCACCCCCCAATGCGTCAATGCCGCCTGAGCTCATGGCAGAAACTCATATTTACAGAACAGTTATGTTCACATATCCAAAAACTGATAGAAATATCACAGGAGATGGGGAAACATCTGGATTAGGAGTCCAAAGTTAATTAACAGGTCTGATGGGATCAGCTTCCTAGGCTGCCTGACACACACCACAAACTGGTGGATTAAAACGACAGAATTTATCCTCTTGGCGTCGGAAGACAGAGGTCACGACACGGGCAGGGGCGTGAGGGGACGGCGATCCTGGGTGTCACCCGAAGTCTCTGCGCTGTCGTCCCCGGCCTTCCTCTGTGTCTCTCTCGTAAGGACCCAGTCACGGGACGAGGCCTCCACCGCAGCACGACTTCATCTTGACTCAGCGGCATCTGCAAAGGCCCCATTTCCCATGAGGTCCTGTCACAGGTTCTGGATGTTAAGGTGTCAGCATTCCTTTGGGGACACGATCAGCCCCCAGCAGTGATTTACAGGAATGTGAGCCCCGGGCTTCCTAGAGACAAGCAAAAGGAGAAACACAGAGAGAAGCAGGTTCCCCGCCGTCTGCTAGGATGCGGCAGGAGAACGAGTGGGGCTCAGGGCGGTGGGGACACTAGGTCACTAGGTGTGATCCTGCGTCACTAGGCCCGGGCCAGCAGGGCCGAACCGGCTGCCGGCTCCATCCCCCGTGGCTCTGCCCTCTGACCCCCTCGCTCCCACCCCACCCACCCTGGAAGCTTCGTCTCTAGGCTGTTTCTGTCGCTGGATGGAGGACGGGTCTGTCTTTGAGGATGCTCCCCTGGGTGTCATGGCAACACTTAAGCTTCCGTCCCCTGGACCAGGTGTGCCTAGGATCTGGCCACCAGGACCACCGTTACTCCAGGAGAGAGAGACCGCCACACTGGCCCCCAGGAAAGGGGCGGAAAGAGCACACACATTACAGCAAAGTGCCCACGGACCCCAGACCTCAGTGGGCATCTCTACACAAAGTCCTGGTCAGACGCCACAGGTTGAGAACACAGTCGTCTCCGCTCAATCTCAAACCTCCACTGAAGTGACCTACTGTCAGTTTATAAACCCCGAAAGTTTTTTAAACGGTAAAATATTGTTAAAAGAGAAGTGAATTCTATCCCATCCACCAAGTCCTGGGAGCTGCAAAGCTGGCAGACAAATGACTCAGACCTGCATCTCCGGGAGAGGAAGGGCTGGCGGGGGACATGGGTGAAGGGGGAGCTCGGGGGGGCTGCGGATCCCACAGAACCCACAGACCAGTGGGCCCTCTGTGGGGGGTTCAGAGAAGGCTTGAAAACAGAGGACTAGTTCAAAGTCTCCATAAGAAGCAGCCTGACCCCTAGATGTCCAGCCCATGCCCCCGTCACCCCAGTGGAGTGGGAAGCTCTGGCCTGGGACCCCAGGAGCAGCTGGACACAGGGGTGGCCCTTGTGCTGGACTCAGGAGCATTAAGTGAAATGTGGAGGCCCCGCCACCCCCCAGCTTGTCTCAGAGCCGCTGTGGCCACTCGAGCCCATCCAGACGGGGCGGTGTTCCACCCCCGAAACCAGCAGGTCCCAGAGGAAGGTGTGATGTCTGGAGAACGGGACTGAGTTTCTAAACTCAGTTTCTAAACTCGGGGTTTATAAACTGACAGTAGGTCACTTCAGCTGGGTTTCCAGCTATTTAAGGGATGCGCCAGGTAACAGGACAGAAAACAAAATAAACACGCTTAGAAGAAGACAGAAAAGGAAAAGAAGCTCAGAGAAAACAGCCATTTCTGGAAGGAGAAGACTTCAAAACAAAAACAACTGTAATTTGTCATCAGACAGAAAAGGATAGAAAGAATATTATAAGTTGTGATATTCATAATTCAAAAAACATTCAGAGAACAAGAAAGATCTCTTTTTTTTAAAAAAAAAAGGCAAGTAAGACTTAAAAATCCACATAGAAAGTTAGAATACAAAGCTGAGGAACTCTCCCTTAAATTATAAAGAGGTGAGAAAAGAAGATAATATTTTAAAAATAGAGAAACAATTCATGTGATTTAATAACCAACAGCTATAGGAGTTTCTGAAAAAGTAGAGAGACGAGAGAAAATGGAAGAAAGAAAATGATCAAAGAAGGAAATCAGAAAAACCTCCAGGACCCAGAGTCTTGAGTTTTTGAGAGCTTGAGAGTTTTGAGTTTTGAGAAGATCTTGGGTTTTTGAGTTTTGAGAAAGACCTCGCGGGTAACCAGTGCAGTGAAGGGAAGGGGCCCCATCGGCCGAGCTGCCCCCAGAGGAACGGCCACAGGAAAAGCCTGGGGGCTTCCTGGGGACTGCAGGACCACCCGTCCCCAGCACCCAGGCCTCCCCGCCCGAAGTACCAGCCTCACTGCCATAAACAAACGTCATTCTCAGCCACACCAGGGGGACGCTCACCCAAGAGATGAACTTTGGAGCCCCCTCGATTCAGCAGTGTTGGTCGCAACACTGTCAGGAAAAGAACACCTGAGGAGAGAGCCTCCGAAGGGCCGTCCCTGTAGGTCGTCCGACTCCATACCTGCCTTCCCCTGCCCAGCAATGGTGCTGAGCGCCCTCGGGCTCAGCAGTAATTCCAGGCAAGAAAGGGGGTCAGGAGAGTATGAGCCACTCAGCCCCCCATCCTCGGCGGGGAGACCCCAGCAATCCTGTGATACCCACCAGCTGGGACCCAGGTGCTCGCAAAAGTCTGCTTCCTCCGTAATGCCATCAAAATGCATGGATGGAGGGGGATCAAGCAGGAGAAATAAAGCGATTGCAAAGCCTGCTACTCTCCCGTCTGACCCACAGCCCCTGCAAATGAACGCCTGCGACTGGGAGACCCCGTCTGTCCAAAGGCCCAGGTGGACACAGAGGCTCCTGCCCTAACGCTTCCCTCCCTCCACGGCTCAGGGCATGCTCTCGACACCAAATATGTTTTCGGAGAAACTCAGAACATTGCTGGGGATAAACTCCAAATCCACATCTTGGAATGAGAAGGAGCCACAAGGACACCCCTTCGCACTGAGATGGGAGCAGTTCAGACAAATAATCTGGGGGCAGAAATTCCATGGGGGTCAGAGGACACCCTGTGTCCCCAACACATCCCCTGTGGTCTCAGGAAGCACATTCAAAAGGGGCTGCTCCGGTGAGCGTGACGTGTGCCCTCGGTGTTAACGCCGGTTCCCTCGCTCAGCGTCTGCCTGCACTGCCCACCCCCGAGAGTCCCCAGTGTTACAACGCAGTGGGTAACAGTAGTGCAGTGCCCGTCACCAGGAATCAGCTGGTGACACGTCCACAGTGCTACGATACAGAGGGTGGCATTAGCATGGGAATCTATGCTGTACAGGGAGGTACCACGTCCTTACTAGAGGATTTTAACATCAATGGTGAAATCGTAAATAGTGAAAAATACAAGGTACATAACAGCCCAGCTGCACTTCTTGGGAGAGAGCCTGAGTCACGGGGGCCTTTCACGTCGGGGCCCTGTATTCTGATTCCCGAGCCACTCTGGGCCGTGAGCAAACACCAGAGCAACACACCCCACGCGCTCTCGAATTTCTTACTTTCCTCCCAGTGGACTCCCGAGTCTTTCTAACCACTCCCCTCCCAGAAATTTTTACTTATTGAGCTATTTTCAGGGGTGATGTTCTCCGGAAGGAAGTGCCACTCGGGGGGATGTCTCCTCTGTCCCTTTCTGAAGCCCTGGGCAGTGTCTGCCCGGAGCCTCCCAGAAATTCCTGGTGGAGCCTGGGCCAGACGTCTGGGGCCCCAGAGGTGGGTGCTGGGGCAGACACGGGTTAACTCTTTGCTACCTGGAGCCTGGCTTTAATTAGAAGCGTCTCCATAAGGGCCGCTGGGTCTCCGCTTCAGGACTCTCCTCTCACCACACCGAGATCCCCCCGGGGTCGCCCCCTGGCAGGACTCGGGCAGGGGACTTTGCCCTGAGATCCTGGCCCAGCGCAGACCCAGGGCACCCGGTGCTGTTGGCTCGGGCCGCCACTAGATGGCACTGCGCCCTCGCCTGGCACCCGCCACCCGGCACCGGTGCCCGGCCTGCTTCGGACACTTCCAAATTTGACCCAGGCTGGGATGCAGTCACTGGATCGGAATGGGAGGAACACGGTGCAGGCGTGTTTGCACAGAACACATCCTTCTGCGGGCATGTCTGTGTCTCCTAACTTAGTTCCCGGCTCTGGCTGAAGGACACCGTTATTTGTCGTTCTCGGCTGGCATTTCAGTTAACTGGAAGCTAGGAGAAGCAACTGGAGACTGAAATCTGGTTCTGACCCCCAACGTGGGTCCAGGAGTCTGTGTCTGAAACTGTTTCCAGGCCATCCTGCTGCCGCACACCCGGGTTTGGGCCCCACCAGCCGGTGATGGACACGTGGAGACACCCGAGTCCCTCACTCCGCTGGCTTCCGCGCGACTGGGCTTCCTTCTCGTTACTTTCCACCCTCACTCTGTCCTGTAGCCCCCTGTCCCACTTCTGTTCAGGTAGGAGAATCGGGGTGGGCAGCCACCCGCCGCGCACAGCTTCCAATCCACAAGCAACCGGGAGCCCCTGGGCACGCCTGGCGACGTGCTGCCTCTGAGCAACAGGCCCCAGGGATGATGGCCCCAACGACCACTAACGGACGCTGTGTCACCCTCTGGGGTGACGTCCCACTGCCCCTTCCCCTGTAAATCTAGAAGCTCCGTGAGCGAGCGCAGGGCCCGGTGAGGTTCTGGGAAGAGCAGTGCGCACGGCGGTCACTCGGCCTCTCGGGGAGAGTCCTGCACGGTTGCCAGACGCGAACGTCTCCTCGAACCAGCACCTCAGAGCTTCCTCGTGAGAACATTTGTTGTACGAAGGTGTCCTCCCCCAAAACACCTGCTAAAATCCCCATCAGCCTCCCTGTATAAACGCAGATGTCCCACGGATGTTGCCTAGTGACCGTGTAAGTGTCACTCTCTGAGGACAGGGTCCGTCTAGCCCTGAAAATGCAGACGAAATACGAAATGATACACGTGGTTTGAATATACGTAAAATACTATAATATACACTGGCTTACATTTCACCTGCGTATGAAGCGCCAGAGGGACCCTGACGACGGGGCAGTGGGCTCCCCCTGTGTGGCCCCTGGAGGTCGTAGCCAGGCGAGGGGCGAGGGGTGCGGAGGCCCAGGCTTGGCCCCCGCGAAAGGTGCTCAGATCGCCATCCTCAACACGGACCCAGAAAGAAAGAAAGAGGGAAGGAGGCGTCCTGCAGAGACGCTGCCCGGACCAGGTCCCAGCTTAGGGTACAGAGCACACGTGGACCCGGGCAGACGGCCATTCATGAGGCTAGGAGGCAGATGGGGGCCTGTGGACCCCGACAGGTGAGGGTGTTGGCACACGTTTCAGACCCTCAGGTGAGATACTGATGCTGATGCTCTGTTTGGGGGTTTCTCCCAAATAACTATGGGGAAGGGGCCCTGGTGAGTCAGGATGTGAGACTGGGTGGCAGCTCATCACTCTGCCCCTTCTACTTTTGCACGTTTGACATTAAGTTTTGGATCCAACCCTTCTGTGAGTTTGAGACTTTCCACAATAAGGAAGTTTTTTATATTTTCATTTACTTTTGGCCACGCAGCGCGGCGTGTGGGATCTTAGTTCCCCGACCAGGGATCGCACCCGAGCCCCCTGCAGTGGAACGGAGGAGCCCTATCCACTGGACCGCCAGGGCCGTCCCAATAAGGAAGTTTGTTAAAGTGAGATAGGCGCTCCCTAAAAGTCCCAGGGGCCCTCAGAGGGCTCATCTCCCTCCCGCCCGAGCCCCAGCGGTCAGACCTCGCCCCAGGCCACACTGTGGCCCTGTGCTGCGTGTCCGCCCTCAAGTCCGCCATCCACAGACACCAGCCTGTGGGCACAGCCGGCCCTGCCCACCTTCCGCTCTGGTTTCCCATGTGCAGGTGGCCCTTTGTCGGCAACCAGCCCAGTCGGGTGACGTGGGGACCTGCAGCTCGCGGCAGTTTTCCCTGCAGGCCCGGGAAGCCCGCCCCCCCCCCCGGAACCTGCGACTAACTCCGCCTCCCGTCTCGTCCCCAGCTTGTCGGGATGCCCGCGGGCCACGTCGGCCATGAAGAAGGCGAAGCTGTCGGGAGAGCAGATGCTGACCATCCGGCAGCGGGCCAGCAACGGTAACCGCGTGCGCCCAGCGCGTCGGGGCCACGGCCACAGCCCAGCCGTCCTCGCGGCCCCAGCGGAGCCCCAGCATAGCCTCGTCCCTTCGGGAGGGGGCAGCGGTCACTCCCGCCCGGGCAAAGCCGGTCCACGTGGGGGGAGGCGGCCTCCCCACGGCCCTCCGCGCTGGGCGCTGAGTCAGGGGCCCTCGGGCCACACGCAGCCCATGGCTGTCTCCCTCACCATCACTCTGGGGCGGGAGCTGGCGTCCGTCTGTCTGCGCAGCCCTGCTCCCTGGCCCGCCGCAGGAGGTGCGCAAAGATGCGGGCGGAGCGCACGCGGGGGGCTCGGGCCTCGGAGCCCGTCCCAGCCCGGCCTCGGGGCCCCGGGTCCACGCTACAGTCAGTTTGTGACCCCAGACCAGCGCTCGCGGTGCTTTCAGGGCCACGGGGAGGGGAGGAGAGCCTGAATCTCCGGCCACTTTCCCGCGAGGCCCATCCTTTCTGCCTTCTCCTCGTGGCTCAGCCATAAATAAGGATCCCCTTCACAGTCTGTGGGGCGCTGCGTTTGTTGAATTCTTGTGTTTTCCCGTTGGAGACGCCACTTTTGAAAAGGCCCCCAGAGCAGGACAGGGGTGCCGTCTGGTGTCCTGGGCGTAAGGAGGCCGTGACACGCCTTAGGGAAGAAACCCGCGTCAGACAGGCTGCTGGCCGAGACTCCAGTGTCAATGAATCAGTACACCCATTAAATGAGGACGTGTCTTTCACAGAAACACACGCGCTGGTGCGCTGATGCCCGTACTGTCACCAGAGGCTCGCGGGGGCGTGACCGCGTGTGTCCCTGGGAGCTGAGGTCCAGCGGTCACTAGTGCAGTGTTTGCAGCGATCGGGAGACCAGTGCAATTGTAATCCCTCAGCAGAGTGGCCTGTGAGAGGCTCCCGCTCCCAACCCCTCAGGGGACTTTGTGAGGGACGGGGCTCGGGCAGAGCGGGGCCTATAGTGAACGTGCTGAAGCCTGGCAAGGTGCCTCCCGAGCTCCATGCTCCTCAAAGGAACCAAGTGCCGAGAAACGCGGGTCAACCCCGTGCTGGACACCTGGACCCGCCGCAGGTAGCTCGGGCCCCAGGACTGGGTGGCGGATGGGGCCGACCCCTCCCCGTCCGCTTCCCGGGCTGCCCCGCACCCAGGATGCACGCAGACAAGGACCCAGCCGTGATGCACTCCTAGCCTGGAGACGCCTGGGGCCCGGCCGCTGTCCTGAGGCCTCCATGGCTCACCGGACACTCATTCTCGGTCGTGCGGACAGCACGAGGGGCTCAGCAGGAGACGTGCCTCGCCCTGCCCCCCAGTCATTTACCAGGAAGACAGTCAGGGCCACGACGCTTCCGCCTGAAGGTTCAAGTCCCGTGAGCCCCGCCTCTGCTCAAGGCGGCTCAGGGGCTGGAGATGGGGGGCGGGCACCAGTTAGACGGAAGTTCTCAGACTCACCCGCCAGCGTGAGGAGCCCATCCCGAGACGCCAGGGTCACCAATGTCCCTTCTCACTCAGCCATCGAGGGGCAGGGCGCGTTGCCAGAGAGAAAACAATATGCGCTGAGCTCTTTCCAAATATTTAGCCGACATTTCACCCGCACAACGTCCCCGGGGCTAAAGCAAAACTCCTTCTGCAAACCGATGTGAGTCTGCGCCAGCTCATGACTCCGGATAGACGGAGCGCAGTGCAGACCCAGCGGGGAGAGAAGTGGAGAGGGCAGGTCAGCACACCCAGAGGAGGAGGCTTCCCAGCAGGCGGGACGGCCGGGGAGAGCAGGGAGTCCCCCGGGCTGGCACCTCTCACGGGGGCATCCGACACTCAGAGTCCTCCTTCTGTAACTGCTAGTCACAGCTGTTAACCAGAAAGGACTCATGGCATCTGGGAGAGGAACCAACCCCAGCCTTCATCCAGGCTGGGCACCCGGCTCCCAGCTCCACCCTGGTCAGTGGGGTCGCCTGCGGGGTTGCCATCCACCCACCTCTCTGCACCTGAGCTCAGCTTCCTGATTTTAGTCTTCGGAATGTTTCTTCCTGCTGTAGGTTCGGTCACTTGCTTGTCCACAGACGAGGACCCGGGGAAGCCCAGGTCACCTGGAGATGAAGCAGCAGAAGAGGGGCAAACCCAGGTCTTCCCAAGCCCAGTCCATGCTGGAGCCCAGGGCTGGGGTCCCCTCGCTTCTCACCTGTCGGGGCACCTTTTCTGCCAAGATCAGGGCACTTCCTAGTAAACCCAGAGCACACGTCATCCCGTGGATAAATGGCCTCATCCCCGTGTGTGTCTGACCAAAGGGCAGGACTGCGGGAAATTCCCTTCTGCTCTTTGGGGGTCGGGAGCTCAGCAGTCACTGCCCCTGCAGCTGTGCCCGACCTTCACGGTCAAAGGCGTGGCCTCGCTCTGTGTGAGGAGAGCCCATCGCTCACCCTCTCATCTCTTGAACACGCTGAGTGCAGACCTTGCCCGAGGCCACTCACGCTCCATGTGTAATGTGTCCTCTTAACGGCGACTGAGCACCGCGGCCAAGGGACCACCTGGAGCCCTAGGGCTGACTCGGGCCGGGCCGCTCCTGTCCTGGGATCCGGCTTTTTCTCCCGAGTGTCTATCTGAAGAGGGAGGAGTGCATCTAAAAGTCTCTGAGGTTTCCTTCCGGCTCTAAAATCCAAGGTTCTTTCTTTTTCTTTCTGAAGTTTAGAGAAGAGTCTGTTCCCATCTCTTCCCCGCAAAGACTCTCACTATTCTATGTCTCCCCCTGAATGATTCCACATCGTCGGTCAGCTCTCCGGGCAGCTGGGGCTCTGCGAAGTTACCAGGGGTCTCCTCCAGGACCCTCTGCACACGGTCACTCCGGGCCTGTGAGCATCTCTGCCCGGAGTTGGGCTGCAGGCGGCTTTGGGGTTTTGCTTTTTTGGTTTTAGTTTTTGGCCAAGCCTTCAGGAGAGAAGGAAAAGAAATAACGTTTTTCTGCCCTTCTCATCTACTGGCTGGGATGGTGAGCTGAGGGAAGGCCCCCTCCCCTGCCTGCAGCTCTGTCTGGGGATTTCATGCACTTATTCATTTATATTCCCATCAGCCCCAAGCGTGGGTACTGACGCTCCCCTTTACCAAGAAGGAAGAGGAAACTCAAAGCGGTGAAGAGGTGAAAGCGGTGCCAGGCGACCTGTGAGGGCACACCCGCAGCCAGGGCCCCGCCGTGCCCCAGTGGCACCGAGGGGCCAATGAGCCTACCTGGCGCTCTCCCGTCTCCAGAGGCGGGCTTCACAGCCAGGCACTTGTGCCCTGGGGCTCTCGAGGGTGACCTGGGGGCACGTCCACATGGATGGCTTTAATTCCAGACCCTCGAATTCCACGTGACTCACTAGAATCCGACAGTCTGAGAATCTGTCCGTCACCTGCCAGGTCTTCCCAGCTTCCCCACCGTCACGGAAGAAAGGCTGCTCCCGAGTCCTGGACTCACACACGTGCAGACACTTAACGAGGAACCACTCACGAATGCTGGGCTCCTGAGGGCGCCCCCCAGCGGGCAGGAGGGCAGGTCCAAGAGCTTCAGGAGGAAACGGTGCTGCAGCCGGTGCTCCTTAGTTCATCCAGGCAAAAGCTCACATCTTCATCCCTCCATCCATCCATCCACCCGTCCATCTCCTAGAATAAAATTTAGAGACGGAAAGGTCACCATGGGGGCCCTGGCTAGCGCTTTATTGGGTCTATGGTGGCCTCTGTTGGACGGTTGATCTGACCTGCAGACTGTTTTGATAACGAAGCCTGATTTGCCACTTAGTTTACACAGTAGATTTTTTTAAAATAAATTAAACACTCAGTCCAAGGCTTTGATGAAAATATACTGAAAGCACTCTGCAACATACAATTTTCTAGAAATATATACATTTTTGGCCACTAAAGTCACAGTAAAAACCATCAGATGGCAGTTTTAGGACTTGTGAGGGAGAGGTGTGTCTTTTTTAAATTCTTTAATTCAACAAGTATCGAAGCCCGCTGCACTAGACCACATACAGTATTTTTTCTTTCCTTTTAACTGTTTGTCAGCTCATGTGGACTGGGTCAGCAGGACAAAACCAGTCTGTGCTACTTTCTGGTCAGAGCAGAGATGGGCCTGCAGACACCCCGGTGCTGTCGGGCTGCTCAGACAACACGGCACTTAACATTTTTCTTTGGCCCCTGTTTGGCGAGTCTCGCTATAGCTCAGGTATCTTATATAGTTAGCTTATTTCTTACAGCCACTGTGACAGATAGGGACCTTTTTAAATGGAGGGATTTGAGGTTTCTAGGAATTAAGGAAAGTACTCACCACAGGACCCTTAAGTAGCAAGATATGGATTCAGATTCCAGGCCTGTCATGTTTCAAAACCCGGCTCTAAACCCCAGACCTCTAAAACCTCTCATCAAGGCAGTTCAGAAATGCTTCCAGCTCGGTGCTTTGTGAAGACCTAGAGGGGTAGGATAGGGAGGGTGGGAGGGAGACGCAAGAGGGAGGAGATATGGGGATGTATGTACACGTATAGCTGATTCGCTTTGTTGTACAGCAGAAACTAACACAACATTGCAAAGCAATTATAATCCAGTAAAGATGTTAAAACAAAAAAAGAAAAGGAAAGGAAAGGAAAGCAATGCCACCAGACTTCAGGAAATCTCCCAGGACCGTGATCTCTGTCCCCTGCTTAGACGTTGGTTTTCCACAAAAGTTAAACAGAACATAATAATTGTTGGAAACTCTTTCATGAAAATTCAAACCAGTGAAATGGGCTCCCAAGATTTCACCTATATTCCAGAAAGACCACATTCTTGTCTCATAATTTTATCAAAATTCTTCTAAGTTTGCTGGAATCTAGCCTCAAGACAAAGATGCTGACGTGATGGTGTATTTTACACGCTTCGCTGTATATTAGGTACCGCCGATGGGGTGCTCCTGACAAGTGAATTAAGGGGGTTTAATTGGAAATTCGAGACGTGCTATTCTCTCCCACCGTTCTCTGGGTTTTATAATAGGGCAGTGATCTGCAAACCGCCAACCCTGAAATGGATTGTTTTGCTTACAACTCCACTCACTTCTCAAGGGAAACGTAAAATCTCGGTGTTGGAAACAGGAAGTTGCGTAGCACATTTTTCACCCTTCCTACCGCGATTATCCAGAATCAGACCTCTTGATCAAATAGCTCTGGGGGTGTACCGGGGGTAGCTCCCCAGGAAGAGCTGCCCCAGCCTCACATACAGACTCTGGCAGGAGGTACCTCCGTGACACGCAATCACGTCTGCTCTCTGACACTTCCAGTGTCACATGCAAGTAAAAATGAGACATTTTATTTAATACGTGAGAGAAGACTGCTCCTGTATTAACCGACGCGTTTCCTTTGCACAATGTATTCTCACACTACAGAGAGGCCCAGAGCCATTGCCTGAGGGGCCTTGTGGAGACGCGGCCCCTCTCTCAGCAAGCGCCCGTTCGGCAGAACATTCGAACCGGTAACGGTGGCTTCAAAGAGAGCCTGAATGCAAGCAAAGCTCGGGAAACCTTAAAAGGCAGCTGCACCTCAGGGTCCGAGAACTGAGGGACATCCTCTGGGCCTCTTAGGAAAATGCGATGACCCTCTCTTCACACGGCTGGTCCTCAACAGAAACTGCAAAACACACCCGGGAAAAGAGAAAGTTTTAAACTGTTCAAATCTGAAAAGCTGAAGAACTGTGACATGAAGAACTTGTCCAGAAATCATAACAGAAATTCACTTGGAAAATCTGACGACCCTCACAGCCCAAGGATTCAGTTTTCACAAGAGATGTTCTCCGTGTGGTTGGAAGCCCAGCAATTTAGAGGAATGTGTGGCGAATCCTCGTTAAATGATAAACTGCCTCATGGTTTAGTTGTTTTACAAGTCAGGATTTTTATGCATTTATCGTGATTATTTTTATGCATTCTTATCTTGAGCTATACCTGAACTTCAACTACGGAAGAATAATTACGTTGGCCACAGCCTTGATGGAGACCTCCCGTGTGCCAGGTTTTTTATATACCCTGACTCAGTCAATCCTAAGCCCTAATTTTGAGAGATTGCCATAAAGACCTGGTCACATATAAAACGTGGGGGAATAGCGGCCTCCACCCGAGAAAGGGTGAACCTCGTTTCATTCCTAGCAGTATTTGTTATTATATCCTTTATGACCTGCTTTCCGGGGTGCATTTGATAAAAAGGAAGACTTTGTTGTTGATGTTCTGGACCTTGTAAGACGCTGGCAGAGAAGCACCTTGAGGACCTAAGACGCTGATCAGGGGTCATGGACGAGAGAGCCATCACTCTGGTTAAGGTCACCCCCCGTCCCCCTGGGTAACGGTGGGAGCACAGCAGGGGGAAGAGGGAAGACTTGAGCAGGTGCTCAAGACCAGCTCATCCGTGAGCCTCGCTTCACACCTAAGACAGGTCCGTGGGGAGAAACGATTCAGAAGGAGGATTATTAAAGGGGAAATTAAACTGAGCACGATGACACGCCCCTCCTGCTGCTTTTATGAGGAGACATAACGCCGTGGGAGAAATGCGATTCTTCGCAGGAAGATGCTTTACTCTTGAGGATCTTTTTTTTTTTTTTTTTTTTTCCATTTCGCTAAAAACAGCAGCTGAGACTCAGACCCCCAGTCTCTCTTTGCTTTGTCTTCTCGACTCCTGGGAGGCGAGGAACCCTCCGTGGAGGGTCTGCAGCATTCCAGGTTGTCTGGGGCCTTCCGTCCCAGGCGGACTGGACCCCTCTCTCTACAGAGCTGGACAGCGGCCCTCCAAGTTCCCCCAGGTGCCGTGCGAGGGACAGGTGTGGTGGTCCTGTAGCTTCACTTGCCGGGTTCCTGCTCGTCCCCTAGGGACGCTCAGCCGTGGGATACCAGTGTCAAACACCAGAAGTATCGGGATCTTTCTGACACTGGCGAGGCCAGGTGGCCAGCAGCCAGCCAGGCGAGCTGGCCTTGAAAACGCCCCTTGTAAACCCTGACAATTGCCCCTGCAGCCCAGCCAGGGCCCCGCTGGTGGCTGCACAGCCCCCCTCCCGCAGGACGCGGCCCAGCCAAGCTTCACGCCCTGGCCATTCAGATGGGGGGACGTGTTTATTAGTTAGCTGTCAATATTCAGAGAGCCTCTGTGACCACCCGCCTGAAGTCTGTCACTGCTCCCTCATCCTCCCACAGGGGACACCTACCTCAGCACCCACCGAGTTGGGTTTTTGGTTACCGGTCTGTTACCAGTTTTCCTACCCAAAATCTAGGCTTGCGGAGGGCAGGGACCCTGTTGGCCTCATTTTCAGATATGTCAGCAGGCTCCTTCCCAGACTGATGGGGGAGAAAGAAAGAGGGAGCAAGACAGAGGTGCAGACAGAGACAGGGAATAAACACAGGAGACAATTCACGGGCTGCACTGCGTAAATCCACGTCCAGGACGAGATGGTTTCGGCTGGAGTCGTGGGGGGGGTCGGGGGTGTCACACCCTGAGGCTCTGGTTAATCGTCCCAGGGAGACGGAGCCTTTCAGTTTGGGGGGCCTGAGTCCCCCCAGTTGATTTTTTCTGTTTTTAGGTGCCTTAATTGTAAGGAGGGTGGCAGTGGGGATAGAAGGCACACAAACTGTGACTCTAGTTTTTAATTCACGAGTATCCTCTCCCAGCAAATTCGGTTCCAAATCTAGAAAGAGCGACACCGCCAGGTTCTACCTGTAGTGTTCCCAGGTGCAGCGTCTCTAAGCCCCTCCCCTCCGCCCTTTCAGGCGTAGAGAACGATGAGGAGATCAAGCAGCTGGATGAGGAAATCAAGGAGCTGAACGAATCCAACTCCCAGATGGAAGCCGACATGATCAAGCTCCGGACTCAGGTAACAGTTTCTGAGGCCTCAATCGAGCCGCCGCCTGCGCTGACGCCGCGGAGCCGAGGGCTGCCGCCATTTCCTGTTTCCTTGCCCGGTTTTCCCTTTACTTATTCACCTTCTTTCTCAGTGTCCTGCTGAGATCATTTCAGTGGCAAAACTTGCTGTGACAGAGGGGCCGCCGGCCGGCTAGTTTTCCCTCTTGTGTTGGTATTTTTAATGACACGTGGTTATGAGTAGACGGTCCCGAGGAGCGCTGCTCCTGCAGCGGGCGAGCTCTTTCCCCCCGGGATGCAAAGGCCCTAAGGTCATCACGCGGTAAACAGGAACAGGGAGCTTGTTCCTTGGGTTCCCGGGGGCCGCTGCTATCCGTGGCCTCACAAGCCTGCCCGGAGGGGAGGGGTGGAGCCTTTATTGAGCACCTACTAGATGCCCCATTCCAGGGGCTTTGGTCCTATAGCCCAGGTGCCCACAGCGGTCCACATGGTAAGTGTCCACAACTCCCGCTGCACCTGACTGCTCAGCCAGGGCCGCAGAGCCATGGGCCCAGCGCACCCAGTTTGCCCCTCCACAGGCCTTCCCCGCCCCGGCTCTGGGAATGGGGAAGCACTGCAGCCACTCACAAGTGAGGCCAGGGATTCCTGTCCTGTTCGAACCCACGCCCTCTGTGGCCTGGACCTGCCCAACCCCAGCCATCCCCTCGGGGCATCACAGACTTACTGGGATTCTTGCCCATGGGCTTAGGGGGCAAGGACAGGTCCCTCCTGGTCCCCGTCCCCGCGGGCACAGCCTCTCCAGGGAGGGGAGCCCTCCAGCTATGCCCCCACCAGGGTCACCACAGGGACTCCAGGGCTACCCTTTCATGCCCTCGGGCGGATGTGAGGCTGAGGTTCTCTGCCTGGCCGTTCTGTCCACTTGTTCGGACACCAGCCCACCTGCTGACCACGGCCTCACCTCCGGCTGTGCTGCAGCCAAAGGTGTGCCTGAGACAGGCAAGGGTTTTACTTACCTTTAATCCAAAACCACAGCAGGAAGGGTGGAGGCCGTGCCACTGGGCTTTCTGGTACCCCTCACCTCCAGCCGGGTCAGTGACACCGGGAGGGAGAGGACCGTGCTGCTGCGTTTTGTCCAGCGACTGGAGGTGAAGACAGAGCTCTCCAGGCCGCACACCCCGGCCACACAGGACACATGCATGGCCCCCAGAAGCCCCGTAGCACGGCCGCTGGGATAGTTAGGGAGCGACGGTCACCGCGCCTGATAGCCCCGGAGCCCAAGCCCCAGCTGTCAGAGCCCAACTCTTACCTGTGTTACCTGAGGGCTCCAGTGAGCCTTCAGTGTGAAAATAGCTTCTGATTCTGCTGCTTCAAAGGCACTGAATGGTCAGTCTGACCCGCACCTCTCTCATTTTACAACTGCAGAAACTGAGGGAGACCAGGGTCCTCGCAGGGTCCCAGGTCCAGAGCCTGGACAGAGTTCACGGCCTCTCCATCGAAAATGCTCAGAACTGGGGCCTTCCCTGGTGGTCCAGTAGTTAGGACTCTGCGCTTCCACTGCAGGGGGCAGGCGCTCGATCCCTGGTTGGGGAGCTAAGATCCCACAAGGCGCACAACATGGCCAAAACAATAAAAAAATAAAACAAAATGCTCAGAACAGTATGAAGAATTGTATACTTTTTTTATATCATCCAATCAGTGATTGCTGAGCTCTGTGTTTGTCTCTTATAAATCTTATCTTTATCCTGAGCCAGGTCTAGCTTTCGTACAAACAGGCACACACCATCCTAGCGGCCTCCTCCCTGCACTGCAGGAAACGAGATGTCCCTCAGACACGTAGTCGGAGGACACGCTGCCAGTGGCAGGGAGAGGAGGAAGGTCCCCATCCCCAGGCGGAGGACCCTGAGCCAGGGCCGGGGGCACAGAACCAGCCGCGTGCCCCGCCCTCCCCCTGGCTGTGAGCGGGGAAACCCTACCTGAGACATCGGAGTTTAGAGCTTATGAAGCAGAGATTCAGGTGACTGGGGGCAGCCGGTGGTTACAGCGTGAAGGCACTAAGGCGGTGAGCTCGGTGCACGTCCGGCAACTCTGTCTTGTTTCTACGCATCCCCTGTGATGCTGACCTGCGGCTGCCAAGCTACACAGGTGCGGGGGACCCACAGAGCCCGGCACACGCTCTGTGGCTGCCAGGAGCCCCCGTACCCGTGTAACCAGCCTTGACTACAGCATCCAAGCTGCCTATTCGCTTCCACGACTGTGTCCCTGCAGCCCACGCAGATGGGGGCAGCCCTCCTGCCTGGCCGTGTAGTAAGTGCTGGTTGTCTGGTGGCAGGTGGAGGCCAGAAGGTGCCACGGCAACTGTTAAATTCTCTCTGGAATATTAGAGGAAGGAAGAGCTGCCCAGGAAGCCACGGTAGACCTTTATCCGATGGAGGGTTGCAGAGATGTCATACATGCCGGTAGAGACGCCTGCCTCGACCCTGAGGAGAGGCAGTGACGTGCCTCACAGATAAATCAATATTTCAAGACTTACCTGTGCAGAATTAAGTTCAGGCTAAAAAGAAGATGTATTAGTCGCCACAGTGCATAAGAGACTAATCCAGATAAAGAATCCCATCAGGCCAGCGGAAAGGCCAGGGCGGGACGAGGACACAGTCCTCATGTGATCCTCTATGCACAAGGACAGGCAGAACTTTTTAAAACATTGAGTGAAAGTCGACACAGCCCAGGAGTCAAGCCCACGCTAACGCGTGAAGCCCCTTTCGGAAAGACAAGCCCTTAGAGTCCAGTTGCCATGTGCTCAAGTGTGATGACTCAACGCACACAAGACAATGACCCTGAAAATGACCTACGCTTCACGTGGCAGCCTCCCGATTTAAGCAGAGAGGTTCTTCCTCTGCCTCGGGAGCTGAGGCCTCTCCCTGTGGGACCGGGCGCTTGCTCCCCAGGCCGGCTCGTGTTACATGTCCCGCGCATCTGTGTGTTTCAGATCACCACCATGGAGAGCAGCCTGAAGACCATCGAGGAGGAGAACAAAGTGATCGAGCAGCAGAACGAGTCCCTCCTGCACGAACTCGCCAACCTGAGCCAGTCCCTGATCCACAGTCTCGCCAACATCCAGCTCCCGCACATGGTAAGTGACTGACCGCGCGGAGCAGCCACCGGAGGCCTCGTGCGGTGCGCATCCCAGAGTAGATGTCTTTTTCTTTTCTATTTTCACCGTTCTTCGAACTTTGGATATTTGCGGTTACCTCCCCCAAACCATAACATTGATTGCTAGAGACTCTGGCGGGGCTGAACCAGTAGATCCCCTAAGATTAAGCCTCTCTGAAAAGGCCTTTTAACTATGCTAAGGACAGTGGCGATATGCTATGATACTATTTTATGCTGATGTGAATATCCTATTTAGAAAGTAAAAGTTGCATATGAACTACTATTTAATATCTCGTAGGATCCAATCAATGAACAAAATTTTGATGCATACGTGACTACTTTGACGGACATGTATACAAATCAAGATCGTTATCAGAGTCCAGAAAATAAAGCTCTACTGGAAAATATAAAGCAGGCTGTGAGAGGAATTCAGGTCTGAACAGCTGCTGTAGTGATGGAATCTTGCTTAAAAAAAGGATGCCTCTTGTTCTTTGCTGCTGTAATTTACCAGAAAGTGTTATATATTTATTTCTGTTTGAAACAGTGTTATGCTTACAAGACTTCATAATGATTTCATGTCTTGCTTTAAAGATAGTACCTACAGAATAGTTTTGGAATACATTCACATTTTTGTACGTTTTCATATAAGCTGACATAGTGTGATATGCCATGTAACGTTTATAGCTGCTAATGTATGCACATTTGAGGGTATATATATTTCTGAAGAGGTAAGCCGATCAAAATAAATAGAGTGTAAATTCTTTTTAATGCCTTTAGTGATTAAATGTTTTAGTATTTTGAACTGAAATGGACAAAAAACAAAAACAGCTTTGAGTGATCATTTGGTGGTCCTGCAGCCACCCTTTAGGTGTTATCATTTTGCCTCACGTTGGAGGATTTTACGGAATTTAAGAAAAACATTTCGTGTGCATATTGTTTCATAGCAAGAATTGGTCGCAAAAAACAAATGCTTTATTTTTGAACAATGCTTGGAAATATTATGTGATTTTTTTGTTTGTTTGTTTTAGGAGGATGGTGTATGGTGGGGCAATAAATGAGGTTTTTTGCATTCCAAGGAAATGGCATATGGATTAACTGTAAGAAATGAGATAAGTAATTTATTGTAAGACAGCACCAAGCCATGGAAACTTGGCAGAAGATTCAAAGCAGCTTAAACAGCACTTTTTAAACTAACTCCTGAGCATTAATTACATGGTGTGACTATGGGACCTTCAGTTAAGACAGGGGCCTATTAGAGGTGGATGACCCGAAGACTTCCTCTTCCATTCTCAGTACCCTTTGGAACAAACTTCTTTTACCTCCCCGAGAGTTCCGTGTCCCTCTGAACTGTCTAACAGAATCTGTGTGTTTTCATTTACGCTCAAAAGATCACTTAAGACTATTTACTTCCCCTTCCACCTTAAACAGAATTATTCTTGCAGTTGTTGTTGCTGTTATGATGTCACGTACGGGGTTGAAGGCCCATGATTTGTGAGTCCTCGAGCGACTGGGCTGATCTGTCTGCTGGCCTGCGTGGGCCAGCAGCTCCGAGAAGTGCCCTCACCCCACGCTGACTTTGAATAAGCCCGGGTCCTATTCAGAGTCAGGACGAGTGTGCTCCACTGTCCCGTCCCGTCCGCTGGAGACCAGTTGACCGTAGAACGTTTGCGTAGCCTTGTTTGATCTGTCATGACCTTCTCTAAGAATGAATGCAATCAGATGTTGAGAGTAACTAAATATACTTCAGCACTTTTTTGCTTTACACTAGATCATCTTAGACTCATTTGCACCCTGGAGATTGATTGTTTTACCCGACGACTGCACTACGTGTTGCATAGGACCACTTTCCACGGCTGCGCTCTCCCCTGCTCGCTCGTCCCTGGGACGACGTGTGTCGTGTTTTCCGATTGCCGTTGACTTGATTTACATGTAATAGCATTCTTCCTTCCATGTCTTGATGTTATGCAGGAAGTACAAAAGTACTTAAAATTTTGTTATGAAAAAAAAAAAAAAAAAGGGGGGTTTTATAAAAAAAAAAAAAAAAGATGGGTTTTGTAAAAATAAAAAAAAAAATATTTTTAGCAGAACAGGACTTACAGGGTCATTGCCCCCACACGTGCCAGTCGACTATTTGCACTTACCTTGTCCTATATATCCGTACGGAGGTGTGCAATTCCCGTGTCAGTAGCCTCGTGACACTGACCCTGGAGGAATCTGAGGAGGCCTCCCGGCTGACCCGATGACGCTAAGGGAGATTACAGGGACCTCACAGCAAATACTCTGATACAATACTCAACCTCGGTATATATATATATGTATAAATATATGTACATCCCAGCGGCACTTTAGACTGCTCACTGTACAAAAGCTTACAGTTTTCCAGGAGGACTTTAATAATTAGCTGGGAAAAGATTACGTCATGACTTGGGCTCTGCAGCCCCTTCTCTGGAGAGCCCTTTTTCTGTTGTGTGATTAGTTGTAGCTGCCCTGCTCAGAATTGCCTTTTTGAGAACTGAAGCCAGGTGCTCTGCGTCACCTGCGGCCATATGTCCCATCCAGGGCCCCGGCCTCCTTGCGGGGGGGCCCCGTTGTTCATATCGGCACATGCATCTCCCCGCCCCGTCGTGTCTGCAGCTTCTTGGCCAATATAGTGATGCTTTTGGTAGAGTAATAGGTAGTGTCAGTTTGGGATTCTAATTGTTCTCACCTATGTACAATGGAAAGGGGTTTTAAGCACAAGTCTGCTGCTCATCTAACGTTGGTACATAATATCAGATCAAAAGTTACCCGTGACTATTATATAAGGACCACAACAGTGTCACATATTAGAATGCTGACCTTTCACATGGAACTATTGTGAGTCATCAGAGTTTATTTATTATAACTTACTGTTCATATTCACTTCTAAGTTAATTTAAGTAATCATTTATTAAGACAGAATTTTGTATAGATATTTATCGTGCTCTCTGTGGAACTGAAGTTTGATTTATTTTTGTACTACACGGCATGGGTTTGTTGACACTTTAATTTTGCTATAAATGTGTGGAATCACAAGTTGCAGTGATATTCATTTTTAAATTGTGAACTTTGTACAAATTTTGTCATGCTGGATGTTAACACATCTTACTCTAAATAAAAAAGGTGTTACCACATTTGTGGCACGACGGGTCTCTAACCGGGTGTGCACCTTCACTGGAGTCCGGAAGTGCCTGCTGTCTGGGGCCCCCAGCGGGACCCCCGGGAACGTTTCTGCCCGACGCCGGATGCTTTCACTGTAACGTGTTCGGAGGTTTCGTTCTCTACTCCGAGGCCCCTGAGAGCAGATGCGAGCAGCTCGGGAGGCGCCTGTGCGGAGCCTGTCTGGAAGCCACTCTGCCACACCAGCGGTCACCCCGCCCTCTCCCCCAAGGTCACGTCACACGCAGGCGTCTCCCCAGAACAGGGACGTCCTCACTGCCACGGTTATCCCTCTAGATATGACATCGTCATTACGTAACACGCGTCCGCGTCCCAAAGTTCCCACTTGAGCCAAGAACGTCCTTTACGGGTTTTTCCAGATCTGGTGTCGCGAGGGCTCACAGGCTGCTTCCGGTTACCACGTCCCCACCCGCGGTCCCTTCACTCCCCTGCCTTCCCGGGTCTGCAGGACACAGAGGTTTGAGAGGTGTCCAGGTGGTCAGCTTTGTCTGATGGTTCAGTTCCCAGGAGGACGCTGTGTCTTTCTCAGCACCTCCCACCTGGGGTTCCGGGGGCCACTCGCCCTGTGATCGGTGCCCTGGGAGCACCGTCACCATTGTTCCTTCCACACCGTCAGCAAGGATCACCCACAACCCTTAAATTAGCCTCCAAATATGATTTAACAACGATGAGTTACCCAGCTGCCCATCACCTTCGTTAGTAAAAGTAACCCTCTAAAACTCCAAAAACACTCACCTGTACTAGACACAGTCCCGCAAAATATAAAATTTGAGGAAGAGACCCGCCATACTCTTTGTTAAATCCAAAACAGAGTCCCAGTGGCGTCTTCTGCTGGTTCAAGGCCATCCGAGCCCCTCTTCCCAGCGAGCATTGTTGATATTTTATACCTAACAGCTTGGTCAGCTGCATCAGGGCTGACGGAGGGGGAGGGTGGAGGGTTGCTTTCAGGACGCTGCCACCTCTGTCTCTCCATACCTTGGGGTGCACCTCTGTGAAAAGCCCCGTCTTCAGGATCAAACGCAGTTAAAGCAGATGGTGGTGCGTCAAGGAGCTGCTGGCAGTGGCTGAAATCTTTCAACTTGATGGTCGAAAGCCGTTTTGCCCTCGCCTGAGAATTGGTATAAACATCTTGGAAAGCAGTAGAGCAGTAATATCAAAGATCTCATAAAATTCAAATTTCTGACCCAGTAGTTCCAGAAGGTCCCCTAAAAACACCAAAGCAACTGCAAATGCATTGAAATAAAGTCCTGTTTCAGAGGAAAGTTTGAGCAGCTGATGCCAAATGCACCTCACGGAACACTATGGCGTTCCTAGAAAGGCTGGTTATAAAGACTCAGTGATAAGACGCTTGTGATAAAGCCGGTGAACAGTACAGAAAACACGCTAAGGAGCAGCTGAGTGGCAGCAAGTTTGGGCCAGGTCCACCTGTGTTAGTGACTGAGAGACCCGCGATTCTCGTGGTCCAGCCGTCCCCCAAGCCTGTGGAAGGGCGATCTGTCCAGTGCCGTCCTCGGTCTCCTCCGAGAAGCCCCGTCACCAGGAAGGGAAGTGATGCCCCTCTTCCTCGGGAGGTAGCCTCTCCAGGAACAGGAGAAGCCTTTACTGACGGCCAGAGCATCTCAGCTCCCCGAAGGCCTAAGTCCCTGCACCGTTAATCTGGGGCCATTTCTGCTGCGGGAGACCTGGGTGCACTCAGGGCTCCCATGAGTAGAGCTCTCCCTCCACAGCCTGAGCTCCAGTCCGTGTGGCCTCCTCAGCAAGGCAGAGCAAAGCAGGAGAGCCTTGGGCCTTAAGCAATTTTAAATATGCATCAGGGAAAACAAACTTTCTTCATTGTCTTTTTTTCTTTTGCATTTACACCGCCTTAGATCCAGAAGTTTATTCACCAAAACCATCACACAGATTCTCTCCACGTGATCAGATTACGAGCCTTGCTCATTTCCTTCTCTATAGGGTTCTGTTTTCCCCAGTTTTCTTGAGGTGTGATCGACATAATCAGATCTAAGCATCATCATCGAGGAGGGTCATGTGACCCCTTATAAAATCAAGAAAAAATGCCATCTTTAAGGAATTCTCTAGGTGATGCTGGGAGAACACTGCTCTTTATGGCTGAGCAGGTACTGCTCCCGATGGGGAGGTCTGCACGGTCAGGGGAGAGAGGAGGCCAAAAGGTAGAGAACCTTTGTTAGGTTTAAATTTTTCTTGTCTTGCCATAAAATATGAATTTTATTCCACATTAATAGGCACAGGTGTTACTGCTCCCTTGGAGCTGTATCTGCCGGTACTGACCCCCAAAGCACCTCCCTGAAAGCTTGCTTTTGGACCCTCTCTGCTTTCCATCTGCTTCCCCGTTGCTGTGACCGGATTGGTTGACTACACTAGAAGCAGCCGGACCTCCGGCTTCCTCGTTCCCATCCTGAGCGTTAGGAGAGCTGGAAGTCTCTGGAGTTCGCTTGCTTTGTGAATTAACATCTTATCATTTGCTGGATTGCCAAAAATTTTTCCCCGGAGCCCAATGAAGTGTTGATTCGAAAATGTTCCTAAATACTTTAGGCTTATCTGATGCAAAGCATGAAAGATTAGCTCATGGTCACATTTTTAAAGTTCTTTTATTCCTGCAGAATAAGGGGAGGATCCCTTTCGCTTTCTAGAATGAGAAAGTCTTTCTGGATGTCTGGATTTGAATCTTATCTGTCTCATTCTCTGACGCGTGAAAGGCTTTGGTGTCTTAGCCCCACCGGAAGCTGCCTCTCCTCCAATCTCTGGTCCTTCCTCTGGCAGCTGTCCTCCATGTGTTACCGAATTGATTTGTATGGACCCTGCTCAGGCCGCAGCCCGGCTCCCTGCCTTAGCAGGAGAGGGTTCTTTTTCCCTTCAGGATGGAGAGGCAAAACCAAAGTTGAGATCAACACAGCACAAGCTCTATATGGAGAAGAGGAACTAAATTCACAGATAAGCTTCTCACCCACCTGGCCAGAGAAATTTACTTTAACCAATAAAGACAAAGGGAAGCGGAGTGAGGCTGACGATGGGGAGGTGCATGCATTAGTCTACCGGGGGAGGAGGTGGGGCTTCCCCCACACACAAGGGAGCGGGGTGCCATCCCCTTTTTATCGTTTTCTGGTCCTTTCTGTCTAATCATGTCCCACCCTGTAGGTGTGTCATTTATATGCGAATGTAGTAAAATCAGTGTATAAGGAGACTGGGGCTCTGTTGGAGGGCAGACTCCTCGCCATCTGGGCCCTTGTTCTGAGACAGGAAGCGGGCAGGGCACAACCTTTAAAAGAATGACAGCCACCGAGGACACGACATGAACTGATTAGAAACAACTAGGTCCAAGACGTGGACCTTGAGCCTCAGTATAGGCTCATTGCAACATATCAGCTACATGACACACCCCTAGGTGCCATGACAGTTCTGAGACTGACCATAAAAGGCCAAAAAGTGGGCGGTGGCCCAGTTCCTGGAAATCCCCGCCCCTTCTCCAAAATAGCTGGAATATTCCTCCCACTCATTAGCCTATGAAATTACCCAGCCGGTAAAAACTAACCACCCCATATTTGGGGGCCTCTCGCTTTCTGAGATGGACTGCATTCTGTCATGGAATGTGTATCTCTCTAAGGAAACCTGCTTTCACTTTACGATGGCTGCTCTTGAATTCTTTCCTGCACAAATCCAAGGACCCTCACCTGGCGGCCGTGCCCGGGAGACCCAGGACGTGACCTGGAACATGACCATCCTCTCACACCCTACTCTTTTCTGCAACAGTTCCATCTGCTTTTTTTCTCTCTCTCTCATTTGTTTGTAGCTTCCTTTCTTGTCTCTGGACGCTTTAACTTAAAGATTTACGATCGCCCCATCTAAAGGCGGAAGGCGGGGGTTGACGGGCTTTGAGCAAAGGTCTGGAGCAGCTCCAGAAGCACAGCTCTTGTTCTCAGCATCTCACCTCCCTGGTACAAAACTACGTTCGTGGCGCTGTGAATGAAAAAGGTTGCTGCCGTATCAGTAAACAAAGGACGCTGCAGCCATCCTGCCACTCAGGCTGCCCCGAAGGTGAGACCTGAGAGGACTCAGGATGGAGGCAAAACGGGCTGCAGCCACCCTTGTGGTGCCCCCTGCGGGGACTCGGGTTGGGAAAGCACAGGACACTGGCCCCAGGTAGCGGACGTGCGGCTCAAAGGGATGATGTCAATGAGCCTGGACTCTTGCATCTTCCCGTACGTAGAAAAGTGCTAACTTCCTTAACTTGAGACGTCTGGTTTTCTTTAATTAACAGTCATCTTTGATGTTCCGACTGCCTGGACTTTGTGGCAAAAACCCCTGTAGATCCTGGCTCCCCCCTGACCTCTTGTGAGCGGTCCCTCAGAGCTCTCTGAGAGGCTGTGTCCTGGGCTTAAGTCCTCAGCAAGTCCACCCAATAAACCATAATTCCTAGAAGGCCGTGTGTCTCCATCCTGAGTTCCCTCAAGGTCCACCATAAGGGCATAGGGGTAGCTTCAGTGGCTGGATGGCTGGAGCATCCTTTGTTCACTAATATGGCAGTGACATTTTTCATTGATAAGGGAAATCTCCATTTGTAAGGGGGTCTCCTCTCTGAGCTTGGGGAGAAGGATGATCCCAGATTCCCAGAGACCCTCATCCACCAGGAAGTCCTGACTTAAATCTGCACGACGACCTTATCTGTCTGCCGTTCTGGGTCCCCTTCCCATAACTGGCCTCCACAGGCTTCTTCCTCAGATTTAGCTGAAGATGGCAATTAAACCTGAGTTCTAAACCACCTCTTAGAGATGCTCACTTCCCTGGGTGTCGCCCCTGAGTACAGTAGGCACACCCTTGGATAAACTTTTGTTTTTTTTTCTCCCGTTCATTAGTCTTTTATCACTAGGCCCCCAGCCAAGAACACAGGAGTAAAACCAAGCGGGACCCTGTGGGGCCCTGCCGGGTACAAAAGCCTCTCCGTGTGCCCCAGTTCTTTGTAGTGTGCCAGGGAAGAACAAAATCTGACTCCATGTTGGATCTGTTTCTTTGACTTTAACCTTTGCTTCTGGTCACTTTTGTTATTATAATCATACATAATGACCTCCCTTGGAGAACCCTGACCCTCTGTCTGAATGTTAAACTGAAGTGCCTTTGTTCAGCTCACAGGGAAACACCCTGACCCTGCCCACCTGTGAATGGCTGCAGAAAAGAAGGAATTAACACATCCCCTCCCTGAGGCTGGCCAAGCCAGGAGATATTTTACAAGACTTACAGCCTTTTCACTTTACATTCTCACCTCCTCCCCCTCTCTGTTCTATCAAAGAAACTGGCATCCTGCCCCCCCCCCAATAAGATGGTACTCTAAGACATTAATCTGCCGTCTTCTCGGACGCCCAGCTTTCTGAACAAAGTCACTATTCCTTGCCTCATCCCCTGATTTATTGGCCTGTTGTGTGGCCAGCAGAGCGAGCTTGGACTCGGTAACAATAGGAAAAAGGCTTCAGCCTCCCAGACCTTCCCTTTGTTCCAAAGGGTAGATTCCAACGGTTACTAATCCAGGAAGGGAGGGGATGCAGAAGCACCGGAAAGGCAGTCAACAAACAATAGTGCAGCCTTGGGGCAGTGTCCTGGTTCCTCCACAAGGAATATACATAACAGTACCTCTGAGTTCTTCTGCAGGAACTAAGGCCTCCACCCAGATGGAGGAGGGTAACTTCAGGCTGAGCGCAGGATTCCTGGAGGCCCACCTGCTACCTCACCACCAGCGAGTCAGAAGAAAGTCACACAGCCTGCAGTCCTCACCCCGAATTCTGCCTATACAAACGCTTTCCCGAAAACCCCTGGGGAGTCTGGGGTTTTTGAGCACAAGCCACCCGTTCCCCTTGCATGGTCCTGCAATAAACCTTTTTCTCTGCTCCAAACTCCGACGTTTCAGTTTGTTTGGCCTCAGTGTGTGTCAGGTACACGAACCTGCAACAGAAGGGCAGAGGGAGAATTGTCCTAAGAACAGGCCGTGTCTTGGGACCCTGAAATAGTCAGGGTCAACAGCAGTCTGAAGGGGAGCCTAGGAAAGCGATAGTTAAAGCGAAGCCGGAGAAATTCTACTCCAGCCCTGGCTCTTCGCAGCAGGTGATGACCCTGCTGAGCCCTGTTAAGAGTTTTCTCAAAAAGACCCGAAGGCCAACTGACAGCCTGGCTTCCAGCCCCACTCAGGGCTCTTTGCGTGCCTGGGCCTGGGTCCCCTCGGCACCAGCTCTCCAGCGGGAGCTCTCCGTCCACCCCTCCCCATGCAGCCACACTGGCATCCCTTCTGGAACATTCCTCAAGTGACCAGCAGGGTGGAGTGTGATGCTTTCCACCCAGAGATCGGGTTTCCACTCAGTGTAGGTGAGGGGGTGGAGGCTGCACTTGCCCCCCTGGATGTGCCAGTGACACTGGGCAGAGCCCTCTGGAGTCTGTGCTGTGATAGCTCCAGGGTCAGGGGAACACGAGGTAGAACCAGAGGCTTAATTCTCCCTGTGGAAGACAGCAACTTCCCGTTTCCCTTTTCTTTCGGAAATCTTTCTCGGGCCTTTTCAGATGTGTGTACATCTTCCTAATGGCTAAAGTAAGCCTCTGCCCTCCTGGCAGTTCCCCCACGACCTGAGAGCGTCTCTCTGACTGTGACCCTCTGGGCCCAGGCCTGCTGTCCAGACCCCTGGGAGGAGATGGGCCTATGGTCTCCAGACTCCAGACTGCAGTGGGTTGTACGCAGCCAGCCACACAGAGCTGAGGTTTCCCCAGCTTTGTGGCCTCTGAGCAGGCTGCCTGTGATGCCATCGCGTCCTGGCTCAAAGCCGGGGAGGGAGTAAAGCCAGGCCCTCTGTCCTTCTGGCTTTGATGGGCAGTCTGTGAAGTGAACGGACCGCAGGCGGGTTGTAGCAGGAGGAGAGGCACAGACGTCGGTTAACTTTTAATATAACGTGAACGGGGCACCACAGGATAAGCATGAATGAGACGTGAGAGTTTATGCACGTCTTCGTTGAGGAGGGGAGAGGATGCAGGCCTCCGAGGGGAGAGCTTTAAGAAAAGATGATCTTAGGAGGTGGGATGGGGGGGTGATGGTTTGTGACCGTTCGTCTGTGTGTGGGGTCACTGCCCCGTCTCCAGTCCTGTGACAGGAGTCATCCTGGGCGGTGAAACCCTCGGGGAGGGGACCCAAGATACTGTGGCTCCTGCCGGAGGACCTGCCTAAGCAGGTGAAGGGGGGCAGACCGTGACACCCCAAAATGCGCCGCCTCGGCACGTGGGTTATCTTGGGCTGAAGGCAGCCAGGACCCAGCAGGCTCGTCTGCAGCCGACCTCGGCCCACTTCTGAGCACCCCTGGCTCAGCCCTGGGCAGTGGGGATGTGCCGCCAGGCAGGGTGCTCACCTGGGCCTGGTGCCGGCTGGGCTGCTGTGGGCGGGGTCTCGTGGTGGACGGGTGGCCGCGGGCCGCAGGGCGCCGGGACCCACAGAGGCCACCCTGTGGCCTGCTCAGGGCCGAGCCCCAGCCCTACCGGATGGCACCTCCTTCCACTTCAGCTCCCAAAGGGGCGGTCAGAGAACCAGGGCTGAGCTCACTCGCGGCTGTGTTGATTTCAGTCTAAAACAGCTCTAAGTGGGTGTATTTAGTCGCTTGCCTTCTTCTCAAAATTTAAATGTAAAAAAAGAGGCTCTAGCTGACCTAACGGGAAGCAGTATAACCCGCTGATCGAAGCTGCAAGATAAAGTGGGTGCAGGAAAGGGTGCGTGTGGGGTTACAACTAAACACGGGGGCGTTTGTCCACAGGAACGGCTTTAACTTGGGAAAAGCTGATCTTAGACCCATTTGGCTGAGAAGTTGTCCCCGAGTTCATGACAATAAAATGAAGCCATGTCCTCACGGCTGTGCTTCCATCCCTGGCATGGAGGTTTCAGACAGTCGTGAAAGGAGGAAGGGGGACCCAGCATTACCGACGTCCTTATCTGGAGGTAGGGCACAGAGCACTAGTGTGCAGGCCACTGCGTCTGCCTGTGGTCCTTACAGCCAGCTCTGCATGCTAGAGTTTCACGTTCATCTGGCTGAATAAAGGTCCGGGCCCTTCCCTTCCGCCAGCCAGGAGCAGCCCTGGTGAGCAGGACCCCAGGCCACAGGGTCAGGGCTCATCACCACCCCTGCCTGCTGTCTCTGTCCCCCTGAACCCAAGTCCCGCCCCGAGCTCGGGATGTGACCTTCTCTGGAAATGTGGCTGCTGCAGACGTAGCCAGAGTCAGGAGGACGGCATTACTAAGGTGGCCCTGAGCCAGCGCGTCCTCATAAGGAGAGGGAAACACCGGGTGAGGACAAGTTTGGGGGAAGGTCTTGTGGCGACGGGACCGGGGCCGGGCTGGCAGTCTGCAGCCCTCCTGGCAAAGCCGGAGAGAGGCTGGGACGGATGTTCCCTCTGAGCCTCCAGAAGGAACCTTGGCCTCTGGAACTGTGGGAGGACAGGTTTCTGCTGGTCAGTGGTACCCGACTGTGATGGTTTGTGGCAGCAGCCCCAAAACGGGCTCTTGGAGTTACACCCAGGTCAGCCGGGGGCCCTGCTCCCCTGGGCTGCCAGCGAGTGGGCGGGCGTAGGGCAGGGAGATGCAGGAAGAGGCCCTTGGGACTGGGGGGAGGGGGGCTGCCTCAGGCACAGCCAGGTTCTCAGGGGTGACTCACCGTCTGGGAATGGCCCCTAGGCCTCCAGACTGGGGGCCACCCAGACCCGGAAAGCCTCCCCAGCAAGGAGAACACTCACCCTGGCGTGGCTGACGGCTCCCAGGCAGGCACCCCCGACAGCCCTCACTCAGTCCTCACGACAGCCTGCGTTTCGAGTAGGAACTGGTCTTCTCCTGTTACAGACGGGAAACCGAGGCCCAGAGAGGGCGAGAAAGTTGCCAGGCGTCGCAGAGCTGCCTCCCAGCTTGCCTTTCTTTTCCTCATAACTCCTCGAAGAGGCAGATGGGGAGACGGACCGGTGGACGGGAGCAATGTCACTCTAGAAGCAGCAGCAGGAAACGCGGACCGTCCTGTCCTTGGGGGACCCCGTGGCACTACGGAGGAGACGCAGGTGTCCTCTCAGCAGAGCCTGATGCACAAGGGGCTCTCGGGGTGGGGACAGCTACCGAGCGGGGGAGACACTGGCCATCGATCGCCTGAGGCCCAGGAAGCCCTGCAGTCTGAGGGCTGACTTGTGTCCGCAGCTGCAGGCGGCTTCAGGAGGGGCGGAGTGCCCGGCATCTCCAGGAGCACGGCCCCCGTAGCCCTCGCAGCCCTAGGAGGTCTCCGGAGAAGGTCGGCAGCCACTGGGGGGTGGGGGGGCATGCAGGGGCCCAGTGACATCTGGGGGTGTCCCCAACCCCGTCCAGTGCAGCAGGCGAGGCTCACAGGTCAGTCAGCTTCCTGTCCCCTCCCCTCCCATCCTCCCTGGATGAGTGACAGGTCCTCGGACATGTTACCCTCTCTGCTGAGCTTCGGTGTTTGCATTTGCAAAATGAGGATAGCAACACCTCCTCAGGAATGTCTCAAGGCTCAGGTGTCCGTGCACCTCGGTGTGAGCAGGCCCTGCCTCGGAGCCTGTGTTCAGACACTGGGAGGACGGATCTCATGTCCCCACGTCTGCCTGATCCACTGGAGAGCTCAGCGATACTGTTCACAGAAAACAGACGATGGCGGTAATCTTGGCTCCTTTGTCTGCACATCTGAACAACTAGAGCTTGTCAACCAGCACAATCACACCTGAAAGGGCTGTTTGCTGCAGGACAGATAACAGGATTGCGGGCAGACAATGAGGTACGGAGAGTGGTCATCAGAGAGAAATGGGAAGAGTCACCAGGGCCTTGGGCAACAGAAAACTTGAGTGGCTTTGATGTCTGCCCGTGATTCCCCAGGAAGGTTGAGCTCCTGGAGGTGTGAGGCCTCCGTGGGCCTCTAGAGGGCAGATGCAGGAGATGCTGCACAAAAGGTGCGGGAAGCACACTCGGCTCCATGTAAGAGCTTCGTTACTAAAACATGAATTCCTTCTGGCCTGAGCGCCAGTCATTGCACTGGCCACTGCTGCCACACCTCCATCCAGAGTTCTGCAGACGGCTGTGTACCCGACACACATATTCAGGGAGACAGCACCACGGATGGATGGAGGGATGGATGGAAGGGTGGTGTGTGGATGGGTGGGTGGATAGAGGGATGGAGGGATGGAGGGATGGAAGGAAAGATGGAAGGAAGGGAAGGAGGGAGGGGAGGTGGGAAGGATGGAAGGAGGAAAGGTGGGAGGAGGGAGGGTTAGATGGATTCTAAGGAAGTGGCTCACGCACTTGTGGGCACTGGCAGGTCCTACATTTTACAGGCAGGTCAGGAGATTAGAAACTCAGGCAGGAGTGGATGCTGAGATCTTGCAATAGAACTTCTTCTCCAGGAAGCCTCAGTTTCTACTCTAAAGAACTTAAACTGAGTGGATGAGGCTCACCCACATTATGGAGGGAACTCCTCTTTGTCCAAGTTCACCAATGTCAATCTCATCTACAAAATACCTTCAGCACAACACCTGGATTAGTGGTTGATCAAATCACGAGGTGTGACAGCCCCGCAGACTGGACACATAAAATTAGCCGCAGCTGGTGCTGAACTGAAACGAGAGGCTGAGACTGTGTGCCGCTCAGGACGCCTGCACCTGGGGTGGCAGAGGTCGAGAAATTTGATCTTTACCCACTTATACTGGAGAGGTCCAGAGACATTCGGATGGGGGGTGGGCAGGGTCAAAGCAGTGGCACCTTCTCTGCCTGCTGCAGGGAGCATGGACCTGGTAGACCGGTGTGGGGTGGCGTCTTGGCGGTGGTCCAGGGCGATGGGCAGGGCCAGGACCGTCGGCGGTTATAAGAGGGAAAATGGAGGAACAGAAATCGACTGAGCCACAAGGAACAACCGGAATCCACAGGGTTTCTCAACCCCCTACGTGTGGGTGAGCACCAAACAGGCCACTTCTGGGTTGGAGGGTCTGAGAAAGCAGTTTGGAGGATCACATCAGCGATCCAGAAGAAACCAGACATCTTTCAGGGAAAGTAAGGCTTTGGGTTCCTGTATTTAAGTTTGAAATTCTTGTGGGGCGAGCAGGCAGCACTTGTAAAGGAGTGTGGAGGCCTGGGGGGATTTGTGACTGGTTAGCACGGGACCCCTGGCTGGCGTGGTCCGGGTCGCTGGAGGACTGGGAAGGCTTCTCCCTATGGTAACAGGGATGTCAGCGTCCGTGACAAACGTGCAGCGTCTGGAGGGGCCTGAGCCAGACCCCAGCTCAGCTGCCCGCAGATGCAGACGCGGGGCACCGTGTAGGTACAGGAGTTTACTGACACAGCAGCAGGAAAGCGCCCTGTCACCCCAGTCCTGCCGCAGCATACCTGAGGTAGAACGCCCCCTGGTCACACGACAGTGTGGAGGTCAGGACAGACCCAGGCTTCTCTCTGACGCTGGGACTTGGTGATCATGTGTCTTTGGACACAGGACAGCCTGGACTTCCTCAACTGTTACACGCAGAGCCTGGATCCTGGAGAGTGAAGTGTCAGAATGGGGCTGCAGACAGACAGAAGAACGTGGGACTGCCTCCCCTCCTTCCCACCGACCCCTGCGTCTTCTGGTGGCCCCAGGCAAGGCCCCCTTGGGGGAGGCCCGGTGGGGTTCTTCCGGGTGTGGCTACAAAAGAGGAAACTAAAGGACACTGAGTGTCCACCTGGCCGAGCCCTGCGCCCAGGCCTCTACGCAAACGTCTTCTGCGCTCCCAACAGTGGCCTGGCGGCAGCAGTGCCCAACGTGGGTGCCTAACAGGCCTCACGGGCTCCGACCCCTGGCTCCAATCCTGCTGCAGGGGGTGTTTGTACAAGTCAGACAGAGACAGAGAGAGACAGGCGGAGGGGTGGGCGAGAGAGAGAGAGAGAGAGAGAGAGAGAGAGAGAGAGAGAGAGAGGGAGGGAGGGA
>NW_020174434.1:3412319-3447183 GCF_003031525.2 Neophocaena asiaeorientalis asiaeorientalis
CCCCCTCTTCTCCTGGGGCCCGGCTTCCCCCTCCTCCGGCTTCCTCTCTCCCCCTTCCTTTCCCCTCCCCCTCTTCCCCCCTCCTTCTACTCGGCGGTTCCCGCTCCCCGTTTTCCCCTCCTCCCCGAGCGCTGCACCCCTGTCCCGGCTCTGGGGCGGGGAGGGGCCCTCCGTGGCGCACCCTCCGTGACCTCACGTCCCCGCATCTGCCGGGGCGCCGAGAGCCTCCTGCTCGGGTTGTCCCGGGGCCCGTGGGGCGCACCGTTCTCTGGGGCTTTCTCTGCGCCGTGAGCTACCCTGGCCGAGTTCCGGGAGGCGCCGCGGTGCGGGTCCCCGAGTTGCGGGGCAGCGCGGGCGGCCCGGGGGTGGTTACAGTCGGGGTCCAAGCGGGTTTGCTCCCCGGGCACGTCCCCGCCCTCATCTCCAGCCGGGGCGCGCCCAGGTGGTGCCATCGGAGACCCGGCGCTCCGGTTGGCAGGACGTATCGCGCCCTCGCCGGCCGACCCCCGCCCTCCCTAGAGGATCCCGGCCCCGGGTGCCGCCGAGTGCAGCAGGCCTATTTGGCTGCGCCTCTGATTAGGAATTTTCAAAATCTGTAAAGGCAGCCTGCGTTTCAGGCGCTGACTGTATTCAGCGTCCTACAGCTGCCCTTCTGAACGCCAAAAATAGTTTCCACTTTTCTTGGCTGAGCCAGAGTACTTTGGCACCACGAAGAGCCTGCAAAAGTTGTAAAATATTGAGTGGACTATTCAGGAAGTGGGCGGTCAGTGTTCCTACTTTTAAAACAAAGTTCACGGGACAGACCACTCTCCTAGTGGCCGCCGGCTATACTGGCAGCTTCCTTCGGGGTCCTCGGCGGGACTCCCCTCGCAGCCTGGAAACTGCTCCTCCGAGAGAGACAGGCACGGGCTTCCTTCCCGTGTGGAGGGCCGGCCAGCAGGAGGGCATCAGGCGCTGAGGAGGGGGACCATAACCGGCCAAGTGAGGGTGTCCTGGAGGCAATCGTTTAATTCTTCAGTGAGTCAGTGGAAAAAGCCTGGACCGTGAAGCCATTTTTCACATCTGGCCACAGTCTAATACTCGTGCTGTGCTCTGTCCTCACATCTTAGTGGATTTTTAAAAAGAACAATATTTTAAAATGTGGTTGTCGTAGAACAGAAATGGAGCCACCAGCCTCCTGCGGGTGGCGAGATTCTCCACAGAACCTCATAGGGTTTTGTAAAACAGCTGAGGGTAGGCAGGGAAAGTGACATAATAGGTAACGGGCAAGATTTCCAGAAATCCAGAAAGCCTTATGCTTTCGTGGGGTTTTATAGTTTTTAAAGATGTTTTGAAAGGACCTTGCGTGGTCTCGTTGATTCTGTGAGGGGGCAGGGTGTGCTAAGCTGACCAGATCCCTCACAGAACCAAGCGGATTATCACTGACATGGACACAGACCCAGCTGACAGCTGCGTAGACACAGGCGCAGGGGGAGGAAGCTCCCATCGCTGCCATTGTGGACCAGGGACAGGGGAAGAACTGAGTCCTGGTGGGAGGGGGTCCGACTGGGGCCCCGGAGCTGGGGACACAGAGCGGGGCGGTGATGATGAGAGAGAGACCAGCTGGGGGGCGCCATGTTGCCGCCTGTGGGCTCCGGGGTCCAGTCTGGCGCGTTCCTGGGGGGCTGCTCGTTGGGGTGCAGTCATGTCACAAGTTCCACTTGTGCAGAAACATTCAGTGTTCACTCGCAGCTTTTCTCCAGGTCTCTGCTCTCATGCATCTGCTGCTGTTTTCTATTTTTAAAAAATGATTTGGTGGCAACTGGGGACTTAAAAGATGTGAGGGTAAGTGAAGACCTGGCCCCAGACTTAACTGGGCCGTCCAGCCATCGCTTCACCCCTTTGCTTTCGGGACCCTCCCCTCGGCCCCCCCCAGAAAGACTGAGTGGGAGTCTCTGGGCATATCAGACTTGTGTCCGGCTCAGGGCGTTTTAGGGTGTGTCCAGGTGGGACCCGAGAGTGGACTGTTTTGCCGCGTGGTTGGGCTTCAGAAATGATGGTCCGAGAGTGTCCTGTGATTCCGGTTTGACCCTGGAAAGTAGAAAGCGGTGTTCTAGCCGCCCTGGGATCTGGAGCCCTCGGGCTCCGGCGCTGCAGCTGGTCCCTTCACCAGCGGGTGTGGTACTCAGTCCAGCTCAGCTTTTGTAGAAACACTTTAGTTTTTGAGTATTTTACTCTGCTCAGCGCTACAGGAGACGTTTGTCACGGTGATGAGGAAACAGCTAGCGCTAAAACCTAAGCGGTGTGCCGTCTACTTGGCCCGCTTCCGTCCTCCGCTCCGCCGGGACCTCTCGGGACGACACGTTCTACACCTCCCGCCTCATGAGTCCTCGCGAGCCCTCCGCGCCCCACCCCCGACCCCGTCCTTCTCTCCGTGGCCTCGTCTGTGCGGTCGTGGGGTCGCCTCCTTAAAGCTGGCTCCCGCCCCATGGTCCAGGCCGCTCCAAAGCCGCCGTCCATGTGACAGGAAGCCCTGGCGTCAGAGGGCGCCCGGGGCCGGGGGCTGGCGAGAGCTCCTCCCCTGGGCTCGTGGTCAGCCTGCCGGGCAGCTGTTCTCAGATCCCTCGATGTCTGCTGACCCGTGTGTTTGGGCCTGGGCCAGCTTCCGGTTCCTGCCTCTCGGGGTCCCGGGTCCACTGGGGTGCTGGGGAGGGAGGCCCTGTGGCTCTGTGATGAGGGCAACTGGCCATCCAGGCGTGTCTGGCCGAGGGGGCCTGCAGGAGGCCAGCCCTGGGCGCCAGTGCCTCTGGAGGTCTGGGCGAGTGACCACCCATCTTTGGGGTCATATTCCCATACTCGGAGAAGGTCTTGGTGCTCCCTGGGGACTAGCCCCCCAAGGCACAGCGTCTCCCCTTACCAGCCTCCACTGGAGCTCCTGGAAGCCGGCCGACGGGAGGATCCAACTTCCCACCGCTTCCCTGTGTGCCCAGGTGAGGCCTCTGGCCTACAGGTGGCCGGAGGGAGGGAGCGTTCCTGGGCCAGGAGGTGGGCAGGCTGCCAGCTGCACGTCCCTTCCCCTGTCTTCCTGGGGTTCAGGGAGTTCCCTCTCTCCCGCTGCCACCCGTCCTGCGGGGACGCGTTCGGCCTCCAGGCAGGGCTGGCCTCTCCTCCTCTGGGTGAGGCTTCACAAGGTCAGCAAAGCAGCCTCTGGCTGTCGGTCTCTGCAGGACACTGTGCAGGCCGTGACAACAGGCCTTAAGCTGAAGCCCGTGGCTTACCTGAGGCAGATTTCTGCTCTTAGACCCCTGTTGGGATGAAGTCGAAGTCTTCATTCTCAAAACAGCCCAGAGGGACATTTTTCAAGTATCTGAATGTTGGTAATTTAGTTTTCCAAAATGGTGGTGACCACTCTGCGGCGTCCCGAGCCCACGGCTTTAAGAACACCCAGCGTGCTGTGCGCAGAGGGGAGACCTCGGTGACCCGAGGAAGCTTCCAGAGGCCACCTGGGATGCTGTGTGTGACGTCAGCCATCAGGGAGTGGTCCTGGGGCTGTGCTCAGTTTGGACACAACTTTACACTTGAAAACATGCCTTTGGAAGCTGCATCTGGAAAAACTTCCTTGGAAACTGCAGCAGGGCAGCTAGAAGGCCCCCCCCGCCACTGTGTTATTAGTGAGTCAAGGAAGTTGTTGTAAAAAGAAAGCACACGGGGCCCTGTGTCTCCGAATCCGGGGGTAGCTCCGGCTTTGTCCAGGGCGTGGACACCAGAGCCTGGACGCGGTCCCCTCCCCTCTGTGCGTCCCCGGCCGCCTCCTCAGTGCTATGACTCAGCTTCCCTGCCTGGTGACGCCCGGCAGCTGTCGTCGGCTTCCCTTCCGATGGCCTAAGTGCAAGAGATGAGTCTCGGTCACAAGCCCGAGTTCTGGGAATCGTGTGAACAGACCCGCTGTCTGTCCCCAGCACACCCTGGGCGGCGGGCGGTCATGCCCACCAGGCCCGGGCCTGGCGGCCCCTGGAGCTAAGGACAGGACCTGCCCTGCCTGAGGACGCGTGGCCTGGAAGAGGGGGAGGGCTCCTTGCCTGGGGGAAGGCGGGCATTTTATTAGAAGAGGTGGCAGGGGGGCAGGCTGGACAGGTGCCACGGTCAGGTGTCAACAGAACAGCGACAGCATCCCAGTCTCCGGAGCTGGGCCCGTCATCTGTTTGACAAATGGGTGAGCGCTGGAAGGTCCGTGCGTCTGTGCTGGTTCCCACCAGCTGAGTCGGAGGTTCTGTCTTGTTGGCTGGAGATGCCGACCTCTTTCCTGGGCACTTGCCAACAGGAAGAAACTGGAGTAGGTGCCGTGGTGAGGGAATGGGGGCCTCGGGGTCCCGGCCAAGCTCTGAGGGCAGCGCCCAGGGCTAGAGTTGGGCCCAGCCTCCCGTCTCCCTCCACCGTGTGCCCTGGCGGGGCGCTGCCGGCCTTCAGTGCCCGAGACGTCAGGTCTCTCAACTTAGCGTCCGGCTTAACGAGCATTTGAATTGTGACAGTTTCATGTGCTTTTGGGGGTACACGAGAAAATGTGGTTTGTTTACAAATACAGTTTTGGGTGAATTCAATTGAAACGCAGTTAAACATCACTGAATTTGATGCTTAAATAGTCTATTTGGACGTTTCGTGCGTTACTGTATGTCTCTGCTGGCCGGCAGCTCTCTGGGGTCGGCCTTGAACTTGAACTGGTACCTACGTGTCTCCTGTAGCACCTGCACAGAACTCAGCCCACGTGTGTCAGTGGGTGAGGGAATGCCCTTTGGTGTTTAAAATAACATCATCGATAACTTAGGATCTTTCTAAATTGGTAAGTCCAGTAGTTTATGTTTCCTTTATCTTGAAGTTAATTTTGAAAAGTAGAAATCGCACGTGTTCCTCTCCTGGTTCCTTGGTTTCTCTTCAGATGCCACCAGCCCACAGAAAACAGGCAAATCCCGGGGTCGCTCAGTCCAGCGATGACTCGTGACTGAATCAAAACTGGCAAAAAGTTTAAGTAAGAATGTGTTAGTTGTTTCAGGACTTAATTCTCAGCTCCCCTTTTCTTGGCTCGGGTACAGGGTCAGTTATCCCTGCTGATTTGATCAGTTTCTTTTTTCTGGACACTGTTGCCTTTCTCTCCGAGGGGACGCAGACTGCAGAGAACTTCCCCCGCAGACCCTGGGTGGGCAGTGATCTGACGCTGTGTCCCCAGGGCTCTCCTTGGCCTTGTCTGGTTTCCGTCAGCCTCCCTTGAAGGGTGGTCTGTTCAGAGCCGGGTGCCCACTGGATGACCAGCTCATTGCGGAGGGATGGTGCCTGCTGGCGTCTGGATGCCCAGCCCCCAGGGGAGCTCGGGAGGGCGGCTGGGTGGGTACAGGCTGCTGTCACCCAGCCCACGGAGCTCAGAGGCCCACGGGCAGCCCGCAGGCTCGTCCCCTTCTGTTCTGTGGTCAGGTCCGCGGTGGAAGCTTAACCAGTGACGATTCCCTTCTCCGACCTCTGTCTGGATGAATTTTCCCTGAGGAAAATCAAAAGCCTCGTGGGGATTCCGCTGACAGGACAGCAGGAGTTTGTGTTCGCGGTGCGCGCTCGGGGGACCGTGCTGTGTCCGGTCTGTGCAGCCGTCGCCACAATCAGGAGTGTCCTCACCCGCGGGGTCCGCGCCCCTGGCAGCCCTTCGTCCCGAGTTCTGCCTCACTGGGCATGACTGCATCTGTGCTCACCAGGGGCTCTGGGCTTTGTTCTCCTGTCCTGGAATGTCTTTGTCTGCTTTGCGTATCAGGGCAGACCTTGCCTCCCAGAGCGGGTGTGAGGGGAGAGCAGGGGGCACACGGCTTAGTGCCGCTTAGAGGTCTGCTCCAGCTTCCCAGGGAAGCCCCCGGGCTGGGCTGGGCTTCCTGCGAGGGTTTTAAACTGTGATCTCAAACTCTTCAGTAAACACAGGGCGGTTGGGGACAGTTTCTTCCTGAGTGAGCCCTGGGAGCTGGGAGCTCGGCCGCGTCGCACGATCCTGGGACAGCCGTCTATCGTGAAGTTCCCCGTTACGCTCCGAATGTCTGAGGATGTGTAGGGACGTCCGTTCTCTGGTTCCTGATGTCGGAAACGCATGTCTGCTCTCCCGTTTTTTCCTCATCAGTCGCCTAGACGTTTTTCCGTTGTATTGACCTTTGCAGAAAGCCAGCTTTCGGATGCATTGATCTTTCTCTTTGGTTTTTCCTTTCTCTGTTTTGCTGATCTCTGCTCTGATCTTTATTGCCCTCACACGCACGGCTGCGCTGAGCGCTTGACGCTCCAGGCTCCCTGGTGTCCTGTCTCTGTCCCTGGAGCTCCAGCTGTCCTGTCTGCGTCCTGTGGGTTCTCGCCGTCCCTTGGGCAGCAACCTGGGGCGGTTCTGTGCTCACCTTCTTCGTTTTCACTCCCTCGGGGATCCTGTCCATTGCTGACCCGTGCGCGGTATCTTGAAAACAGTTGTTTCATGTATTTTGTCAGCTTTTTGGTTGTTTCAGACAGGGGAGGAGGTCTGGCCCCTGTTATCCCATCTCTTCTTGTAATTTTGTAAAACCTTCATTAAATTTTTCTGCAACTTTATAACAGTGTGGCTTATTAAGAAAGTAACAAATAGAATAATGCTTTCACATGCCCCAAACTAAAAATTGTCCGACCCGCTGTTCTCCACTTGCCTTTGGAAGGCTGTTGTATCGGGCAGGGGACTTCAACTGCAGCTGCCTAGTAAATGGTCGCAGGGTCTCGGCGGCTTAAAACAGTGTGAGTTCCCGCTTCCCTCACACAGAATCCAGGCCAGATGTCCTTGCTGGGCAGCTGTCACTGGAGGCTCTGCTCTCAGCCCGGGGCCTGCAGACCCCGGCCAGCGGGGCAGTGGCCTGGGTGCTAGGCTGATCTGTGCGGGACGTGCCACGCCCTTCACCCACCTGTGGCTGCGGCTGTTTCTGACGCCAAAGGCAGAGCTGGGTAGTTGCGACATGACAGTACCTTTCCTGTCTGGCCCTTTAAGGTAACGGCGCTCTACCAGTGACCTGGGGACCCAGGCTCTGTCCACCCTGTAGCTCTGCTGTCCTGGTCCCTGGCCCTCCAGGCTGTCAGGGAAGTGGAGGTGGGAGTGAGCGAGAGGAGGGTCCAGGGCTTCGACGGCCCCGAGGGGACACGTCACTTGTGCACACATTGCCTGGGGGGCACCGGTCCCCTGTCCCAACCTGGTGCCTGGCGGGCTCTGGCACGTTGTTTAGGACCTTCCCGGGAAGGAAAACTGCATTTGCAGTGTCGGACGTGCTGGACGGGCGGTGCATGGCTGCCGTGCTGCCTTCACTGTGTCCTCTCTAGGCGCTGCTGTTGCATGTGGGCACCTCTGGTCCCTCACGTGCAGAACAGAGAGGGCTGCGAGGTGTTGGCCCTGCTTGCCGTGTCCTGTGCCACGTGGTGGCTCCCTGCTCCAGCCCCCCGTTAGTTTAGGTCCCACTGTGGGCTGTAACAGGGGCCATGATGGGTAAATAGAGGTTAAAAACTAGAATCTCCTTCTTCTAACAAGAATTTTGCTCATTCCTCCTCAACAGAGAGCTGCGCAGTATTAGTATCGTGGCAGGTGTTGGACCGCCTGTGTTGAACCCGTAGATCACAGGCGGGTTTCTTAGAAGCCAAGCGCTTGACTCCAGATTTTCTGCCAGGACGAGGCATATTTGGGTTTACGCTGGGTTTTTGGAAATTTGCAGGCTGCCGAGAAGGCCCTGCAGGGGTGGTCATCGTGGGTGGAGTTTGGCTTGGAGGTACAGCCTTTCCGCCCTGGCGGGGGGGGCCGTTTGGGGGGGCAGCATCTCCCCAGCAGCTGCAAGCAGGAGGCTGTGGAGCCTGCCCCTCACCCACTCCAGTGCCCTATCCTGTTTACTCTTCTTCTACAACATATTTTTAAATATTTTTATGCAAGCTGTACCTGTTCATGGTAGAAAAATGTGAAAATCCAAATAAGAACACCATAATAAATGACTCACATTTCTGTCATTAGAGGAAACTGTTAACCTGCCGGGCTTTCCCTCAGATACCCAAACAGTCATGTGCGTGCACGTGGACACGGAATCACTGGGGTGCCTGCATGTCTGTCCATGTCTGCCGCTCCATCTGTCCATCAGCCATCTACGTCTGCTGTGTTCTGTGGATCATCCGCAGGACGCGGGGCGCACACGGCCCCAAGGGCGCCTCTCACACCTGACCGTGGAGACATGGCACGCGCACCTGTGCGCCCTCCCTCGGTAGCCGCACTTCGATGGTGGTCCCGGGTTTTCTCTCCGGAGGCTTTGATGCCAGCATGTCCTGAGGACTGTGCCAGCTCCTGTGTGGGCCCCTCCCCAGGCTGCAGCGCAGCCTGGCTTATGTTGGGTCCCGGCCACCCCGTCTGCGGCCGGTTTCCTGTGTGGTCTCTGCCCTGTGGTTGGATGCCTCTGCCGGGCCCCGAGATCTGGGAGGGGCTGGGAGAGCCCCAGCTCAGCACCATCTCTGTCAGCAGAGGTGAAGCTTAAGGTTGATTCTCGTTATTCGCAGGGCTGTGTTCTACATAGTCTCTGCGAATTCTGAGTTAGTGACCCGGGACCCTTGCTTCCAAGAGACGCAGGGTCAGCGCCCAGCCCGGCGCAGGTCACGGCGCTGTTGTCATCCATCGATCGAGGCACAACCCGGCCTTGTGAGCTTCTGTGTACAGATGCCTTACTTGACGTCTGTTGTTGGTTCATCAGCATGGAGCTCAGGGCAGCAGAGACCTGTGCCCTGAGGAAGCCGATCCCGCACACGCGTTTTCCCCGTGACCGGACAGCCCGTCGGCACCGCACTCGGGGGCGGTTTTAAACAGCAGAGTCACCAACAAAAGGCACAAAAATGCGAGCAACATGGCACCAAATAGACCCTGAAAGGGACACTGGACACATCATCGTCATCTCTGTGCCCGTCCTCGATGGTGACAGAGACACCACGAGGATCGACTTTGGGAAAATTCTCAAATCTGGAATCCGTGAGCAATGGAGCGGGACAGCGTCCTCCCGTTTTCCGGGTGGAGACGCTATGACCTCAGGGCACGGGGACTCGGGAGGGGCCTCGTCGCGCTGCCTGCCCCGCAAAGTCTCCCCTCGCTCACCCCGGACCTTCCTCGGAGTGGGGTCTCAGGGTTTACGTGGTTGGTTAGGAGCAGGGCAGTTCCCCCCAGAGTAGCAAGACACTTCTGACCTTTAGCAGTCTCTGTCTAATCTTCTCTGGGGAGAAAGTATCTTGCCTTTGAGGTTCTGTCAAGTTCAAAGTCGTTAATTATTATTTGCGACATGCCAGGAGGAGCCTGCGTGGAGACATTGCAGGCCAGGTGCTGGGCGTGGAAATGGACAAGGCTGCCTTCGGTTTGGCCAAGCTGTGGTCTCCTGGGCAGGGAGACGGAGCCAGTAAGAGCCACGGTGTTGGTGACGGAGGCTGACCTTGTGGGAGATGCCCGTCCCACTGAGGGGGAAGGAGAGCTCGTCCAGCCAGGCTGCAGCTCAGGGTGTGGTCGGCCCCGGCCGGGGCGCTGGTTCCAGTTTTCCCGATGTACACCCCTGGGCAGGGTTCTCGCCCCTTGAAGCCTCGGTTTCCCACCTGCAGGGGCGTCCTGGGCATGAGGAAGGGGATGCGTGTGTAACTCCTGACACAGACTGCCTGGTCGATGCTTTGCTGGGGAAGCTATTGTTATCATCACATCTGGGTTTATTGACCCTGTGGACGTGAACCAGAGGAGTCCAGAGGAGGGAAGACAGGCAGCGGGAGAGAGCTAGGACACCAGGGCTCCTTTAAGTGAAGCAGATACTCGCGATGCAAACAGGAAATACCACCAGGCTCGTTTTCAGTGCTTATTAGATAGGCGTGCCCTCTCCCAGGCCAAGCCCAAGTGTTTAAGAAGCATCTAAACTCCCCTTGTGAAGCTGCACCCAAAAGGTGCCTTTCATGGGACCCAGGAAACGCTCCGTAATCGAGTTCCTGCCTTTCCCAACTTTTCTAAAATGCCGTTCCTGCCAGATCTAATGTTAATTATTTGCTGAGAATTAAGGATGTGAATGGAAATTCAGAGTTACTCTAAATAAATGAAAGGCTGGGATTGGTAAAGATGGGAAGATTTTGCCCCTGCAACGTTTGGATTGATATGTTCCCTTCTGTGGGGAAAAGTGAGGCCAACACGGCCCTCAGGCGGGAGATTTCTTTACTCAGAAAGAAATGAGATTGCAGACAAGTGCGAGAGAGGGAGCCATTCACCCGAGGAACGCGGGCTCATCTGCGGCGCTGGTTACATTTATGCTTCTTTTCCTGGTCACGGCTTCCTTTAGGGGAAGAGCCTAGATGAGGCTTGTCACTTCCTGGAGTGAAACAATATTTCTAAAAATCCGTAACCAGCTAAGCGGCACTTCAGCTTTTAAAAATAGCAATTGAAGTGGGTGCAGTTAGTCATCGTTGTTACTTATTCAGACATGTGGGATGTTGGTATTGGCGTGGCAGTGGGTGGCCAAATATTAATGCTGAGCATTTGTTTCCTTGTGCGTGTAATTTTGATGTGTAATTTTCTTAGGTCAATGCCTGTGTCACCCCTTCCATCCACTCACCCACGCATCTCTCCGCCCATCCATCCATCCATCTGCCCTTCCACCTGTCCGTCCGTCCATCCATCCATCCATCCATCTGCCTTTCCATCTGTCCATCCCTTCATCCATTCATGCATCTATCCTTCCATAACCACCTACGGCTTCATCCATTCATCCATCCATCCATCTGCCCGTCTGTTTGTCCCTCCCCGCCCCCCATTCTGGTGTCCTTGGTAAGTGTCAGGGACTGGTGCTGAGATGTGTGGACCCCACTGCCATGAGGCAGAGTCTGTGGTGTAGGCTGTGCGCCTCTATCCTGATGCAGACCTGTCCCCAATCCGTCCCACCCCCGTGGTTCAGGGGTGGGGTTGGAAGCCCAGCAAGGGGAGGGGGTGGTTATAGAAGGGAGGTCGCCTGGGAAGAACTTTCTTAGACCCAAGCCTCTTTCCTCCTAAACTCAGAACGCACTGGCTTAAAATCCAACTTTCTCGTCATTTTCCCTAGTCTTAGAGAAGCCTTCTTCCCATTTTTCTGTGGTTTCTCAGAGTTCCGTGTCTAGCAGCCTTTCTAAGCTGGGTTGTGAGAGAGGGAAGCCCAACAGAAAATGATCAGAGTGATTATTTTCTCAGTTCTTTCAAGGATCCTGCTGGACTAGTACCTGGGTGCTGGAGATAACCCAGTGCATTATATACGGTGGGCGCTGCATTAAGGCTTCTCGATTCCTCACTGGAAAAGGACTGGGAGACCATAAGAAGTCTGGACATCAGGGCACGGGGAGAGGACTGTGCCAGCATCCCTGCCGAGGAGAGGCCGGTGAGGCGGGTCAGGCTGGCAACGTGGGATCCCCTTAATGAAAGCGAAGGGGAAATTTCAGGAGGGACCACCTCGGCTAAGGTCTGCCTTTACTCCCTTCACAAGGCTCCATTTCGTGTCCCCTCCCCTCAGAACCTTTCCTGAGGGCTCGCCTCTGACCCATCCACTTTAAGTTCCTTGGGGTTTATTATTTGCCCCACACTTCTTTCGTCCTGGTTGACGAAACCGCATCACTTGCGCCCTAGAAATGTGTTGTCATTCCGTAATTAACTTGGTTCTTTCGTCCTGGTTGACGAAACCGCATCACTTGCGCCCTAGAAATGTGTTGTCATTCCGTAATTAACTTGGCTTGCACATCCCGTCTTCCTAAAAACTCAAGATCTGTGTGTGTAGGAAGCCTCCTAGGTTGGATGCTCCCGGAGTGTCTTGGTGGAGGGTAACTATTTGGTATCAGTGTTTGTTGATTCTGTTTTTGATCCATTTCCTCCGTGGTGGTAACTACAACGCAGTCTGATTTGAGGCTGTTAGAAAAGCGACAGGCAAAAATCAATCTGTTTGGTAGAGCCTGAAATCTACTTCCTGGGCTTGGTTTCTGCTGGGTTCTGTGACTGTCCGCTTGCCAGTTGGCTAAGTCTTGGACGAACGCCCAGTGGGATAACATGATTTATCCGTTTATTTTGCTGAACTCAAAGAGTAAGCTCTGTCTGTCTCTGTAAGAACAAACTCGGCCCATTCAATCGTGTAAATTATAATATTTGTTGTAACAAGTAGGGTACATCTCAGCACACTTGGGTGTCTGTGATGGTTAGTTTTATGTGTCAACTTGGCTGGGACACAGTGCCCAGATATTTGGTCAAACGTTATTCTAGAGGTTTCTGCGGAGGTGTTTTTAGAGGAGATGAACACTTAAGTCAGTAAGTAAGCAGATGGCCCTCACCCCATCAGTGGAAAGACTTAAGAGAAGAAAAGCAGGACACGGCCCTGGGAGCAGACGGCAGCCCTTCCCTGGGGATCCATCCTGCAGGCTCACCTGCAAACTGTGGACCTGCCGGCTTCCACAGTAAGTCTTTCCTTAACAGAAACCAATCTCACTCTCTCTCTGTACATGCGCACCCCCCCCCACACACACACGCACACACACGTCCTGTTGGTTCTGTTTCTCCAGGGAACCCTGACTGATGCCGGTCCGTGTCGAGTGTCGCATGACCCTGGTTCTCTCAGCCATAGCTGGTTGGATCCAGGTGGACACCAGATCCAAGACAGTCAGTCCACGTGCTGGCCGGTTACTTGTAATCAGGCTTAGCTCAGACAGATGTCTCTCTGGGGAACAGGAACTAGAAAATACTAAGGGAATAAACAGTCAGCAGTGGAGCTGAGGCTGGCAGGCTGTGCTGTGAGGGTCCAGGGCAGCCATAAAAGCCCATTAGAGGCTCAGAGCTCCAACGAAGCAGAGAGGGCAGAGGTGGGGCAGGGGGGTGGCTGGAGCGCGGACACCTGGACACCTGGACGCCTGTGAAGGCACCTCTGGCCCGGGAGAGAGACTCTCAGAGAAGAGCCAGTGGGTGTGGTGCCTCTGTTCCTGGTCGAGGCTGCAAGATGTTGAATGAGTTTTTATTGCTTGAGCCCAAAACTTGATTACTTTGTTTAAAATTACGTTTAACAAGGAAAGGGAAAAAAACATCTTTTAGTTATGTGCTATTATATAAGCGTGATCGTTCATTTAAGATTTTTTAACATGGTAAGGAAAAGAAAAATACTTTTCTATCCTGCATCCCATAACCCTTGGGGCATAGAAACTTTGTCTCTTCCCAGGGCGTCCGTGGACTTACTTCTGTATTACTGATGTCCTGACCCTCCACGAGGAGAACACCTGTGTGCCTGTGTGCACCCTGCCCCTCCCTCCACCTGTCCCATCTGCTTCTCCGTCTGTGAGCTTTCCTCTGTGCCCGGATCACCTTGGTGACCCAGGGGTGGTGTCAGCGGGTCCCTGTGCGCCTCTCCCCGCTCACCCCGAGGTGGCCGTTTTCCAGGCACGTGGTCTCCGTCCTGACTCACTGAGCGTCTGGTTTCCAGGTGAGGCCACGGCACGGCTGTGGGCTGATTGATGTCTGTGCCCGGCAGGTGGCAGGTCAGGGGCGGAGCCAGGACCGGGCGGCAGGTGGCAGCCGTGGACATGCTGGGCCGCTGGTGTCCGTCCATTTAGTCTGACCAGCCCTGCAGGGCGCGGGGTCGGGGTCCGTGCGCGTGGATGGTGCCTTGAGCGCGTGTGGAGCCAAGGAGAGGCCAGGCCCGTCAGCAGGTGCTTTGGCGTCTCTTCTGGTGGTTCCTGATCTGCCCGTCCCGCCGGCCGGCTGTTCTAATTCTGTGATTCCTTCTGCATGAGACTCCGCTGTAAATAGGACTTGCCCATGTCAGCGGTTTCACCATCAGGTAAATGAGGCGAGTCTCCGGAGCTGGCCCGTGGAGTCTTCCCCGTGGTGTACAGCATCCCTTGTTCTTGCTGGCGTGGTTACCGGTCAGGAAAGCCGCTGAGACTGGCTGGATCCACCTGCCGCGGCTGAAAGTGTGCTGATCCGGGGGCGTCGGACCTGGGAACGCGCTGTGGACTCCTCGCTGGGTAGAGACCTGCTGGGGGATGGGCAGTGGGAGGGAAGTCTCACACGGCCGGGTTTCTAGACATGGACTTGGGGTGGCTTTGGCGCCCCAGAGAAATGCTGTGCTGAAATCACACAAGTCTTTCCAGCCGCGCCTGCATCTACACCAGGTGGAAACTGGGGCTTGCTGGGTGCTGCTCTGATGTCTTCAGGTCACGTTGATGGGGGCTGGTGGGACTGTGCCTGGGGAAGGGGGGACACGCTTTTGGCGTGGAGGATGAGGCCCCCGGCCCCCCTGTAGGCTGCCCAGGTGGGCTGTGTGGTTTCAGGCCAGTTAACTGCCTTCTCTGAACCTCTCCTCTGAGTGTGACATGAAGGCTCACCGCGCACACCAGCGGGAGGTGGCCCGTCCCTTTCCAGGCTGCCACGCACTCGGTGCACCTGTGACCTGTGCCCACCACCCCCGCCTGCTGCCGCCTCTCTGGTCCTGTCCCCGGCCCGTTTCCTGCTTCGCTGGTCTCAGTTCATGTGGTCCTCACAGGAGAGGCAGGGACATCATCCCCTTATCCCGCAGATGAGCAAACCGAGGAAGGATCAGAGAAGTCAAGGCATTTGTCCAGGATTGCACAGCCAGGGAAGAGCAGAGCAGGGATTTGAATCTGGACCTGCCTGGTGCCCGACTCGGAAACTGATCCACCCACGCAGAGCAGCTCTCGGGGCGCCCTGTCCTGGAGGAGGTGTGTCTGTGGACACACGTGAGCACCATGTCCCACGTGAGACCTGGACGGAAGGCTTTCGGGGCCCCTTGGATGGGTGCAAGGCTTGCGGTGGCCGCTCAGGGCGAGACCAGGGCCCAGGCCCGTGTCTTCACCCCTGCAGCCCCTCGGGCTTCCACGGGCTGGAGCGCGAAGCCGGGCCCGGCAGAGACCCTGAGACCCCTTGCGGGGGACAGGGGAGCTGCGGTGTTGCAGAGACCCCGCCCACGCGGAGACGCGCTCACCCGCACCTGCTCCTGTTCTCCAGCAGAAGCGGAGCTCCGTTTCCCACGCCTGGGCCGGGTTCTGCTGGCGTGTGTGCGCACTGCTTCCTGGGCTGTTGCTCTCTAGAAGGGCGTCAGGCCACCGTGTTTTCACTGACGCGCCGCGCTGGGCAGAACGGATTTCACGCTCGTCCAGGCTGCTGTTTCGGCTCCGCGTTTGCTTGAGAGACAGAGGGCGGCCTTTTCCCCTAATTGCACTGCTATCTTCGGCTTCGCCCCCTGCATGGGGGCGTCCTGGGATGCCGTGAAAGAGCCTTGGGAGAGAGAAGTCTTTGGTACACAGCTATGGCCATTTTTTGGTCTGGAAAGCAAGAAAAACACTGATTTCATTTTATAAACAGCCATGGGAGAAGTTTGGGCATTTTTCCCAGAGGACACAGCCTGCAGTGCGTGAACCAGTAGATACATTTTGTTCATTTGTGAGGCGGTGCGGGGGTGGTGGGGGGGAGGCTTTACATTTGCACGTGGCCCAGAACGATGTTCCTGACACGGAGGCCCAGGAACAGTCAATTCCTGGGACGGTGGGCAGACACCTGCCTCACCGCACCCTCGTCCAGACCCGGAGCAGCCAGCGCCTGCTTTTGCTGTCCTGTGAACTCTGCATTTTACATTTTTAAATAGTTGAAAACAGAAGAGTAGTGCTTCCTGATGGCGTAGTCTTTTGAGTTTCAAACCTCAGTGTGTGATCACAGCTGTGCATGATCAGAGCAGGTCCCTTACTGGGGCACCGCCTTCGGCTGTGTAGCCGTGACAATGGAGTGGAGGGGTTGCCATGGAGACCGTGTGGGACCGAATCCCACCATCTTTCTGCCCAGCCTTCTAGGGGACAGGGTCACTGCCTGGGCCCACGTGGCTGGTCTCAGAGCACAGCCAGCTGCGCCTTCCTCTGGGACCTTCCCCGGTTCTGGGAGGGGAGGGATGGGATCTGGGCTGGAGTTGGGCCCCTCGAGTGCTCCCTGGGGGCCCGGCGATGGTGACACCAAGGAGGTTCTTAACAAATGACCCAACGGTCCAAGTGCAGTGGCAAGGCGATGAACCGAATGGTCCTCAAATGAGCAGCGTCCCTGCTGACTCCTGGCGGGCTGGAGAGGTTGCAGGGGCAGTGCATCTCTTGAACGCTGTTTGCTGAGGGCTGTCCCCAGAGCGCCCCCCTCCAGCACTGAACTGCCCTCGGTTGTCAGCAGCAGTGATGCAGTGATGCTTTAAGGGTCACGGACATGTTGGCTGTCCCGTGGTCTGTGCGGGCCATCAGGTGGAAACCAGGGTCCTCTCCGAGGTGGGAGCTCACTTCTCACTCCCAGTTGCCAAAACACTCTAAGCTCTCCCTCGCTTCTCTTTTTAGCTGTACGAAACCTAAAACCAAAACCGGAGTAAACGCTCTTCCATGTGTGCTTCCTTTGGATGAATCAATACCTTGGTTTGTTTCCTAAAGTCCGTTTTCTTGTGAAGTAGTTTTCTGTCCTGGGCTTTGAACCATTCAGTGTTTTAAAAATTCTCTATCAGGAGAAAACAATGGCTTTTTTTTTTTTTTTTCCTTCCCGTTTTCTCTTTATTCATACACATGACTCAGTGAACCAGACTTTACCGAGTTGATCAGAAGGTTCAGAAGGTGGAAGAGTTGACCTAATTCAGGTTCCACCTTCAGGACGCTGAGCTGGGGCGGTGGGTTGAGGGCCTAGCAGAGTGTGGACGCTGCTGCCCCTCGGAGTGCGTCCCCCGCCCCGTGTGAAGGGCTGCCGACCCCCGAGCCGTGTTTTAGTCCCCCTCCCCAGGAGTGGGAGGCGGCCGCGCAGGAGGACCCGTTGGCCCGGAGACGGCAGCAGCTCAGGGCCCGTCCCGGGTCCGTCCGTCAGCAGCACTGAGGGAGCCCCTCCAAGCAGGTTCCGTGCTCTCGAGCCAAGAGATGGGCCCCTGGTTCCATGTGCTTACATCCTGGAAGGGGAGACGACAAAAAGATGAAACACTTAGCCAATCGTGTCGCAAGCACCCACGTCCCTCCTCTGTCCGTGTGGCCTTTTTCTGGGACCTGAGGTTCTGGATGAAGAGCAGACGCAGCAGGAAGTTCAGAGCTGTTCCTGGAGAATAAAGGACTCGCCCATCGGGCACCACCGGCACCCAGGGGCCTGCACATTACCCACCTCCTGGGAGGGCTCCAGAGGGAAGTTCTCTAGAGACCCCGACGCCCGCTCCCCTCGACGGGAGCGCCAGCCCTTGGGGGGGGGGCGGCAGGCACGATTCCGCCGGGGCCCCTCTCCCTGCGCCCTGAGACTCCTGTGTGGGGAGGGCCCGCCTGTTCTCTGGTGCCCTGGACGTCATCCGAAGAAGCCAGGCCCGGAGTGCCGTCTGCACAACTGACCGCACAAGGGCCACTCTGTCACCGATAAGTACAGGCGTTTCCCTGGCAACCGGGCTCTGCTGCCACGTCGACGACATAACGTTTTCTGTGTTTGCGGAAGAGGCCACGGCACAGCGGGAGGAAAAAGCAGACCCAGCAGCCTGGCCTTTTGCCACGGTGGCGGGTCAGCCGCTGACCTCTGTGGGTCACCTCGTGCCACGGCAAGAAGGACGAGGGGCAGAACCTGGGCAGCCAGGACTTCCTGGCCCCTGACGGCTCCACTCCTGAAAGTGAAGCGGTTTTTAATAGGTGTGGGGCTGAGGGCTGTGTCCTGGGGCCTCACGGGCAGCCAGGACGCGTGGTCACCCTGGGCCCTCAGGAGGGATGGGGTGTCATATTGTTGCAGTGGACGCTGGACCATCCGGTGTCCGAGAGCACCCTGCACATGCAGAGACGGTGTGTCCAGGCCCTGGGTCCCGCTGGAGCAGGGCTGTCCCCCTGTGATGGGTGCAAGTGCAGGTTCTGTCACTGTCCCTCGTCCAGAATACCTGGCCCCGTGTGGCCTCTCCCCAACCTCTGACCGGGACCCACGTGCTCTTCACCATCGGACGCTGCTTTTTCCTTTGCTGACCTACATTTCTGATTTTGGTTTTTTGTTTTGTTTTTTAATTAATTTTTTATATTTATTTGGCTGCATCGGTCTTAGTTGCGGCGTGTGGGCTTCTCTCTAGCTGTGGCACGCGGGCTCAGTAGTTGTGGCGCACGGGCTCAGTTGCCCTGCGGTACGTGGGATCTTAGTTCCCCGATCATGGATCGAACCCGCGTCCCCTGCGTTGGAAGGCGGATTCTTAACCGCTGGACCACCAGGGAAGCCCCTGTTTTGTTTTTTTTTAAATTTCAGTAATTTGAGTGAAGAAGGAGAGTGTGTGCCTATGACACCTGTAGGTGACACACTCCTGGGAGGATTAGTGAGTCCTTGATACAAATCAGGGTCCGGGGAGGCCTCGGAGGCCGGAAGGATGCACTTGCATGGACAGGATGAAGTTCTGTAACTGCTCGCCCGAATCACACGCTGAAGTCCTGCCAGTGCGCACAGGGAGGGGGCGGCACACACGCAGAGCCAGTCACGAGGCCTGTGCTCGGGAGGTACACCTGCGTGCCCAGTGTTTGTGAGAAGCTTTGCCTGTGTCTTATCATCGGTAAAGCTTCACTTCTCCCGGGCAGCGTGCCGAGGGCTCTTTGGAGCTCGTGATCGTGTACTTGATCAGGCTGTCTCTGCACTGGCGGCTGGGATACTCTGAGCCAGACCTGCATCCCGCCACCAGCGTCTGCTTCTCCATCTGTCCTGTTTCCTTTCCCCCTAATTCCTTTAGTTATTTCTTCTATTGTTGTATGTGAAAGGAGGAAGAGATGAAAACCAATAAAAATACATGTATCATAGTGTCTCAACATTCTGTGATTTCTAGCCGTGACCCCTGTTTTTTCAAAGCTACTCAGTAAATACTGAATTGAGTTAAATTATATATATATATACACACACATATTTAAATTTATTTATTTACTTAGGCTGCGTTGGGTCTTCGTTGCTGCGTGCGGGCTTTCTCTAGTTGTGGCCAGCGGGGGCTACTCTTCGTTGCGGTGCGCGGGCTTCTCACTGCGGTGGCTTCTCTTGTGGCGGAGCACGGGCTTCACTAGTTGCGGCACGCAGGCTCAATAGTTGTGGCTCGCGGGCTCTAGAGCGCAGGCTCAGTAGTTGTGGCGCACAGACTTAGTTGCTCCGTGGCACGTGGGATCTTCCCGGACCGGGGCTCGAACCCGTGTCTCCTGCATTGGTAGGTGGATTCTTAACCACTGAGCCACCAGGGAAGCCCTGCGTTAAATTATATTTTAAAAATCAGCAGCATCAGTACTGGATTGGGGGGGGGACTAAAAGTGAGTCCTGTGGTTGAGTGTCGTGAACGTAGGTGAACCCAACTCTGCAGTGAAGCGGGTGATGCCAGAAAACACCTGACCCATCACTTTACCACCTAGAGACACAGCTCCCGTCGAGGGGGTGACGTTCAGGCTCTCTCTCCTTCCCGGGGCCTGGGGGTCAAAGACAAGGGCATTGGTTCCTGAGCCCTCACGTCCCTCGGAGGAGAGAAGCACTGACCTTGAGGAGGCCACCCTTTTAGGGGGAGCGGTGGGCAAGTATTAGGGTGACCGGAGGTGGCATTACCCATCCTTCAAGGCTGCTCCCTGCAGACACTGCTCTGGGGTCTGCCCGGAAAGAGGGGCGTCGGGCCTTGCCTTCCTAGCATAGCTGGCAGGCATAGGCGGGGTGAGGTCAGGTCCCACTGACATCCGCGCCGCTCAGACCTGGCCTGGGAGACCCCGTGCTTGGGCGCCGTGTTTCTGACGGACGCACCCGAGTCGGCCCTTAGGGATGTGGTTGGCGAGGGCTCCGAGTGCTTAGGCAGGTGGAGGTGAGCGCGGGAAGCGTGGTGCGTGTGCCTGCCGCTGGGCCTTCAGGCCTGTCACCGGACCGCCTACTGTCACTTTACTCCTCCAGGCCCCTCCCATCAGCGGTGGCCACGCCTCTCAGCCTGGGGCCTCCCCCGCCGACTGTGTCCCTCCCTCGGTGCACAGCCTGCCCTTAACCTTTGCCTGCTCGCCGGCTGCACCAGCCCCTGGCTCTGGGGGGCCTGGCCGCCTGGTCTGGACGTGCAGTCGCCCTTGGGCTGCTTTGTCTCCAGTCTCCAGCCTCCTGGAGCCCTCACTGCTCAGCCGCATGCTGGGAGCAGAGGATGAAAGGCAGTGCCCGGGCCTGGTTCCCGCAGGTCACCCGCTCCCGCGCCACGCCGGGCTCCCACAGCGCATGGGGTGTGTGGACCACGTGTGTTTGTGGAGGTGATGGGCACTTAGCAAGCCCAGAGATGTCAGCTGTCATGACGCCTGTTTATCCTTCGGCCCAGCCACGCCTTTCTAGGAATCGATTCCATGAATACCTCAGCGACAGTGTGAATTGATGGGTCCAGAGAGCCAGTCCCGGGTACTGCCCGTGACGGCCTGGAGCGGCCCTCCCAGGTGGCCCGAGCACAGGCCGCGGTCGCTGCCCGGAAGGAGGTGCGGGCGTGTCCACACACAGCTGCGGGAAGCTCCGAAGTTTATCCCGGGGGAAGAAGCGTGTTCACAGTGAGCTGCCTTTTGAGCAAGAAAGGGAGGGAAATAGACACACGTTCTATTTGCTTAGATTTTCCAAAGGAAACAGTGGAAGGGTGAGGTAGAGTAACCCTGAAGAGCGACCGGGGAGGAGGGCAAGCTGTGAGGGGCAGGGATGTGGCCAACAGACGCGCCTCGATGAACAGTTAATTACTTACTAGTGATAACGCTTTGGAACCGTTTATGTGTTGCAGGAAATGGAAACGAAAGTTCTGTCTGGCTGTGATGCACCGTGTGGGCCACGTGGAGGCGCACGTGGCAGCCCTGAAAGGCCCCTCACCCAGCGCTGGCAGTGGGTTGGGCACACGGTCCACTTAGAGGTCTGCAGGCTGCATGCCTGGTCGGGGGACCTGGGTCCTCCATGCAGGCTGCCCATGGGCCTGAAGCATTAGGAGGGGTGGACGGGGCCCACCGGAAAGTCCGCCGCAGTCCCAGTCAGGAGCTTTGTTACGGTGACGGGAGCAGTGGGCTGGCCAGTCATGGACGGCGTCCAGTCCAAGAGTAAGGTCGGGTTTGCAGGCGTGGCCGGGCCTGGCCAAGCATTGGTGGTAGAGGAGAGAAGGAGGTGGGCTTGATGTTGCACCTTGTCCGGGGAAAGTGGACGGACCTGGCGGTGCGCCAGGATCAGGGCATGAGCGGGGCTTGAAGGACCAGTGTTAAGCTCTTGGGGGACAGAACCAGACGCTGACAGGGCCACCTTAGCCCTCTGAAGTCGAGAAGAAAGCAGGAAGTGCGGGGAGCGTTAGGATCCGCAGGGGCGCTGGCCCCATCTGCCCTCCCCTTCCCAGCTCCCCCCCAAGGGGGCCGCGCGCTCTGTTCTGAACATGAACATAAATTACTCTTTATTAGAAAGCAAGCCTGTCTGTGCAGGGGAGGAGGGGTCCTGGGGGAGCATGCTGGTGGGCAACAGGGTCTCCAAAGAGAGTGAACCCGGGTGAGGGTCAGGCGCTGACCGTTTGCCTGGGTCCCGAGGACTTGACCCAGAGCGAGGTAGCGAATGCCCGAAGGCCGTGCGTTGCACTCGCTGCCCGACGCCGACACGGTGGTTTCAGCCACTCAAACAAGCGCTTTCCGAGAAGCCTCCACCGCAAACTCAAACCAGTTCTGTCATCAGTCAGAGCTGTTGAATCGGGTCAACATACTCCGATTCCTGAAAAGATGATGAACACTGAAAGGGCTCAGTAAATATCGTAGGAGAGATGTCCACTCGTGACCTGGACCAGGATACCCATGGGAGTTTCCTGTGGCCGCCCTATCGAAGCACCACCCACAGGACAGGAGTCTGTTCTCCCAGAGTCCCAGAGGCTGGGCATCCACGGTCAACTGGCAGGGCGGGTTCCTTCTGTGGCCGCGAGGGGGATTCTGAGCCAGGCCGTGCCTCCACGCCCCCCGCCGCCCGGCTCTGGAGGTTTGCCGCGGTCCTTGGCCTTCCCCCGTGTGCCCGTCTCCAAATCTCCCCTTTTTACAAGGACACCGGCTGTCTTGGACCAAGGCCACCCCTGTGACCTCACCGGAGCTTGGTCACCTCGGGAAGGACTCTATCCCCAAATAAGATCACGTTCTGATATCCTGGGAGTCCGGCTTCAACTTGTGAATTGGTGGGGACACAGTTCAGCCCGTCATGATCGCTGTTGGGCTGTGATGGAAGGGGTTCAGCCTGTGAGGAAGGAATTTTAATTTTTCTAAGACTCTTTGGTCAAGAAAGGGGTCTTTGTGTTTAGTTGTCAGTGACTTTCATACTTGGTCAACTGATAGCTTTTAAGTCAAGCTGGGGGAGGGTGGGAGCGGGCATCTCAGCAGACCTTCTGTCCCGGCACTCCTGGCCCCGGCCTGAGCCCCGCAGGCCTGCCCCGTGTCCGTGCGTCTCCTGCGGCTGGGCCGGCTTCTGCCTCAGGCTCTGGTCTCTCCTGGGCTGCTCAGGCCCTCCCTCCATCCACTCTTCTACTTGTGCATTTAATTTTATCTACCGTGTTAAGATTCACACATGAAAGAGCCTTGTTTTTCCAGCTCACACGCTGAATGAGCTTTGTGGCTCTGAGCGTTCGGGCTAAATGTCCTTACTGGGGGAGTGAGTTCCAGCTCAGAGGTTACCGGAGGGAACCCCAGTGTTTCCATGCCTGCTCCAGGGGTGACTCCCTTCGTGAGGCCCTGCAAATCCGTCCTGTGTGTTGTCTTAACACTGAGCCCTGAGCGTTCCCGTGGGCTGGCGGAGATGGATGGTTGGGTGACCAAGGAACCTGTTATCTCCCCATAATTATTGTTTAAACAAACTCTGTGAGGTGAGAGCGTCCACCTGTCATTCAGACAAATATTCATGTCTTTGTTAGCCTTGGCCCAGGGTTGATGCATCCAAGGAATGAACAGGGAGGTTTAATTTCTTAAATGCCTTATTGCTGCTTGGAAACTGAATATTTAAAGATGACACACAACTAGTGACAATCGCAGATTTCTCTCCGTAAATGCGTTTCTTGTCTCTTTACAGGGATCTTCGCTTTAACAGAATCAGAGAGATCCAGCCGGGGGCCTTCAGGGGGCTGAGAAACTTGAACACATTGTAAGTCCAAACATTGTACTAGGAGCCGGTAGAAAAGAGATATCAAAATTATCACACCAGGGGCTCCCCTGGTGGCGCAGTGGTTGAGAGTCCACCTGCCGATGCAGGGGACGCGGGCTCGTGCCCCGGTCCGGGAAGATCCCACATGCCGCGGAGCGGCTGGGCCCATGAGCCATGGCCACTGAGCCTGCGCGTCCGGAGCCTGTGCTCCGCAACGGGAGAGGCCACAGCAGTGAGAGGCCCGCGTACCGCAAAAAAAAAAAAAAAATTATCACACCTTTCCCTGTGGGTACATCCCGAGGCTGGGGTCTCAGAAATCATCACACCTTTCCCCTGGGGGTAGATCCCGAAGGCTGAGGGACGTTGACCCTATTGGCCCCTATGGGTGGGCATGGCTGAGAGGTTTTGCCGTGGAGCCTGACAGAGGGATTTGCTCGTTAAGATGCCAGGACTGGGTCCCAGGCTTGGCGGCCGTCATGACCTTTGCCCCCGTGTGTCTCATCTGACCTCTGTGAACCTGTCCATCGTCTGGGTGTGATCCAGGCCTGTGCTGGTCACGTCTCCCACTGCAGGGTCGAGGGGACGGCCCTCCTCTGAGCTAGTACGGGCCCTGGTGGGGTTGGGGTGCTGTCCAGCTGTGTCCCAGGGTTTAGACCCCAACTCCAGGCTGCCATGGGCTGTGCTGAATGCTGTGGGCGGAGACGGGTTCTGGCCCTTCTGCTCCAGGAGGTGACTGTTCTGTGCAGGCCCTGGGGGTCAGGAACGTTCACCACTGCCGTGTAAGCCTTGTCGGGGGGACACAGGTGGCTTCGGCCCCCAGCTCCCTCCCTGTGAAAAGGAAAGCTCCATGGTGAGACACCCACCTCCGGGACACCCTGCACCTCCGCGAGGGCCTCCCAGCTGGCTGGCGGGGAAATGGAAGAGACGGCAGGATAAAGAGAGACGTCTTTGTGCAGGAGAGAGGGGATTGCTTCTCCGCTGTATGCAGAGCTGCAGCAGTGTGCGCTGATATGGACCAGCTCCCTGAGGAAACCAGCAGCTGGGAGCATCCAGCACCAGCGGTGTTCTTGCTTGTGTTAATTTCCATTTAGCGAACGTCGGTATTAGGGCTGTGGCTTAATCGTAACAGAATTCAGAAGCGTGTTGTTTTTTAAATTCTTACTGAGACTTTCTTTCACAGGCTTCTCAACAATAATCAGATCAAGAGTATACCTGGTGGGTCATTTGAAGACTTGGAGAATCTAAAATACCTGTAAGTCATGACCAATTCTTTACACCGGAGTCTGTTACCTGTATTTGGACTGTTTACTCACTGAGCTAAATATTGTACTGTTCATGAATTATTGTAAATACATTCATGTGAAAAAGAGGCTTTATTTTCGAAAGGTGAGTGAAATTTGGTTGGGACTTTTAAAATGAGCTGTTATCAGTATAAAGTGCTACCTTACGTGATTTCTAATGTTTATCTACTAAGCCTTAAGTAAAATTGGTTGAATAAAATTAAAAACTATAGCCTCTGAAAATCATTCTCGGGTAAATATGACGCTTCTTGAGATGGAAGGTGATAAGTTATGTTCAGCCGCCAGTGTGAACAGCTGACATAACTAAAATACCTGTAAGTCATGACCAGTTCTTTACACCGGAGTCTGTTACCTGTATTTGGACTGTTTACTCACTGAGCTAAATATTGTACTGTTCATGAATTATTGTAAATACATTCATGCGAAAAAGAGGCTTTATTTTCGAAAGGTGAGTGAAAATTTGGTTGGGACTTTTAAAATGAGTTGTTATCAGTATAAAGTGCTACCTTACGTGATTTCTAATGTTTATCTACTAAGCCTTAAGTAAAATTGGTTGAATAAAATTAAAAACTATAGCCTCTGAAAATCATTCTCGGGTAAATATGACGCTTCTTGAGATGGAAGGTGATAAGTTATGTTCAGCAGCCAGTGTGAACAGCTGACATACTTTGTGGGATCTGAGCTTTCAGGGATGGGCGAGATGTGAGATGGGAATGACAGATCCCTCTGGAATGTCACTAATTCCTGCTAATTTTCCCTATCTTCTGCCAAGTGATTTCACCTCTTATTTTTATGTAGTTAAATTTTATTCTACCTTTAGAAATTGATTTGAATTAATGAGTTTATTAGCATTGAAAACATCTGCTTGTTAAAGTCACTTTTGCAGTTAGGAAGTGACCTCGCCTGGTCCAGTACCTTCGCAGGCACTTATTTTGAAGTTGGAAACTTTAACAAAACACTGAATACATTGCTGGTTTGAACAGATTAGAAGTAAGTGTCATGTGCTTTGAGGAAATTACTCTTAATTTTAGGACTGTTCAGCTAGACCCATTTTACTGAGGGATTGGTATCAGTGATCTGGGGGGAAACGTGTGGCTTAAGTGAGCCTGGATGTCTCCAAGTCCTGCTGAGTTTAGGTGAGACAGTGGTTATGAGCAAGAGATAACATTAACTCTTTATTAAATACATCTTCGTCCACAGAGAATCTGAAAGTGTCGTGTCTACACACTTTCCTCCATCACTTTTGATGCAATGTATTGATTTTTCATTACCAGTGTTCACACTGAGCTTTGTTGCTCATTTTTAAAATGAGGGAAAGGTCTTTTCATTTATTTACTTACGTTTTGTTTTGGTTTTTGATTTTAAGTGCTGTGTAAGCTCCAGAAGAAAGCCTGGATTTCTTAGAAGCAAGTCCGTTAACTGAGAGCCAGTATTTGCAGCGTGTGTGTGCATGTTTAGTCTGTTTCTAAGAAAAGAAATTTTTTACATTTTTTTTATTATTTTGGTTTGAATTACTTAAGAGCAACTTATCATTTACCCTAGTAGCTAGGGATACTTCATTTTTCACTTAAGACAGTTTTTTAAAATAATACTTTTAAACCTCGTCTGTTGACGGGCTTCCTGTCAAGGCATCCACGTGCCAACCCTTCCCCCTCCCACCTGAACTCATCCGAGACACCCACGCGGTAGGTTCCAGGGTCACCGGGATGGACTGAGCAGTGGTCGGGGGTGGGGCGGGGGGGGGTGGAGATGGACCGCTGTGAGAACAGACACCAGGACAGGGATGCAGCTGTGGCGGGAAGGTGTCCCGTGACCCAGGCTTCTCCTCCGACTTCCCAGACCACATCGGGAGGGTCCATCCTGACAGGCACTGACTTAGGAGACCGTGCGGTATGCATCTTAAATGTTTAAGAAGGCTTCCACAGTTTATTGATTACTGCAGCCTTGGTATTTATCTAATCAGTGCCAAAGTGTATTTTTGGAGGTTGAGTGTTCCTTACGTGTTGGAGCTCCAGTGACTTCTGGTAAGGAATACACCTTTGCCTTCATTAAGCTTTCCGGATGATGAAAATTAACCCTTGAGGTAGTTAGAACTCATATTCAAAGGGTCAACTCTCTGATGAAGTAGAAAATTATGTATGATTTACTGTTAGATCATGATCAATACCGAGTTATTCTTAGGAAAACAGAGTACGCTCCAGTGTCCTTACCAGCATGCATTCATACGTCCTAGCTTGGTTCAACTGCATATACCCTTTGACAGGATCCTTTACTCTCATCTTCTTGAAGTGCACGCAAGGTGACGTCCGTGTTGATACTTTGTTTTGCTTGTGTGTGTTTCAGAGACAGGCACAGAAACCTTTTCCAGACTCACCTCCTATAGGGTTAGCAGTAGGCGAAACAACTCACACCTGGACAGGAGTTGCACGTGTGAGGCCCTATTCCAAAGCTCTCTATGTATTTGTTGAATTTCAGTGATCCTGTGAGGTACTGCTATTCACTCCATCTTACATACGGAGGAACTGAGGCAGAGGACGTTAATTCTTATTCAAGACACACAGCCAGTAGGTGGCAGTTCAAGGGTTCAGACCCGGCAGCCTGGAGGCGTAATGTCTGTGCCAGGCCTCTTTCGGGCACTGGGCCTCAGTCTCAGGGGGAATTCTGGCTGGTTTGTGTTAAGGCCTGTAGTTCTTGCTGAAGTGGCCTCAGCAGATTTGCACAGGGAGAGAAGGGAAAACGCTTGGAAGGATTGCAGCGATTAAAGGCAGCACATCAGGTCCTGTTAGACTGGGCCGTGCACCAAATATTATTAAGTAAAACGCATGTCCTGGAAATGAAGTAGGCGACGTTACAAGCATTGAGACAAAGCGGTATCGTTTATTAAGTGGGTAGGTAGGTGAGAGCCCAGCCACCGAGCATCCAGTGTGCAGAGAAGGATCTGCCTGAGTTACACTATAGGAAAGGTGTGGATTTTGATCCGTCCCTCTGCCCACATCAGCGATGGAGAAATGCCCGGGGCAGGTGTCTCCACGTCTGATACAGACGGCCGCGGTAGACATGTGTTCTGAAGTCCAGGACGGATGGGTGGACCCCACACACATGGTTTTGTGTTTCTGGTGGAATTGGATACTTCGGTGTGAAAGTCTTCACCCTTGATGGGTTCCTTCGGGAGCTGGCCAGCTTCTTCTGGAAAGGACGGGGCAGTACACGCTTGAGGCTTTGAGGACCATACGTCTGTGTTTCCATGGGGCACAAAGTCAGCCGTAGACCACAGTAAATGAGTCGGCATGGCCGTGTGCCAACAGAACTGTATTTTCGGACACTGAAATGTGAATGTCACGTGATTTGCATGTGTTTCGAAATATTTAACCATTTAGAAACATAAGCACCATTCTTAGCGTGCAGGCCATAAGAAACAGGCAGTGGGCCCATCGGGTGCCCCTTCTGATCAGCCTTGGTTGCTTCTGTTGTAGGAGAACGGGATTCTGAGTGGAAAACAGAATATGTAGTCTTCGTAATTTAGTCTGTAATTTCTATTCCCCAGATTATCTCTGGGCGTTTTGAAACCGTATCAGTTACAGGAGCCTATATTCAATGCATTTGACCTGTTTTTCGGGAAATGATTTTATTTTCTTCAGGCTTCCAAGCAAATGCTTTGTCAGCTGCTCATAAGCTGTCCTCCAAGAATCTGTGAGTTTCCTGAAGACGTGGCGGTGGTCTGATCATCTCCGGTTGGAGGTTTTCCTTAGAAAGGGGAAGGGGAGCCTCCTTGGAGGAACTGTACCTACTGTGTAAACGTTCTGTTTGTATCCTAATACGATCATGAATTTGAAAACTGTCTCCACGTGCCAACTGAATTCTTCCTTCCACCCTGAGTTACGGCCTGGCGTGCGTGTGCTAATCCTCCCGTGTTTCTTGTTTCAGCTATCTGTACAAGAATGAGATCCAGTCAGTTGGCAGGCAAGCGTTTAAGGGACTTGCCTCTCTAGAGCAACTGTAAGTGCCTCTCCTCTGCTCTGCGGTGTCTCAGATTTCACCTGCCCTTTGCCTCTTGCAGGGAAAACTAGGCCAAGTCTGCTGTTTGCACGATGCATGTCTGTGCTCCGGGGGCATAGGGCTGTGTGCATGCAGATGACAAAGCCGTGGTCCCTCCCTCCTTCTGACCCCGCCCATCTGGGCAGCCACCCCACACCCTGTGCCCTGCATTCCTGGGGCAAGGACCAGTAACACCGGTTGACCCCTGTCCCCATGGTGCTTCCAGTTTAACAAGCTAGACTTGTAAACAGATCTGCGCAAGCAGAGGTCTTTCGGGGACCAGGAGGTTGTTTTCCTCGTACGGTATTTCCTGTCTGTGAATCTGCACGTCCGGTTTCCTTGCGTCATTCACGATGTCATTATTTTGGAGAAAATAAACTTTTCCATGTGTTTCCAGTTAGGGTACGCTGGATGTTGTTTCTTGGGCTGCGTATGAAGGAAGTCCTACTTAACTTTGCTGTGAAGTCAGCATGCCCATTTTAAGTAGAGTTCCTGGTCAGAGGCATTTTCTGACTTGTTTGCTTGGCTGGTCGCCTGTCCATCAATGGGCTGGAGTCATCACGTGTCAGGCAGTTTGATTCACGTGGATGCTGCGGCTGAGGACGTGGTTCGTGTTTTGTCAGTTGGCCGGACATGGAAACATCTCCAGAGGCCTTGAGGCAGAGCTGGGGAGGCCTCACCTGAACCAGGAGCTTCCGAAGCACGCGCAGGGCTCTTGTTTTTAGATACCCATTTGTTTATCCAGCTGAGAGCCACTTTCCAGAGCCTGCTGTGCTCGCCGTGGACTGGATTTAGAAAGAAGCTGTATATGAGGGGCTGTGCACCCTCGGCTTCAGGGAGAATGACACAGGGATCAGATCATCACAGAAACACGTGGGAGTATCTGGAGAACCCCCAGGTGGAGGGAGGGTCCCCGGAACACGTTCCTGCATCTGACTCAGTTTTAACGGATCTGGGGTTGGGATTTACACGTGCTGTCAGGTGTGGAACTAAGTGAGGCCCATCGAGCCTTGGGAGGGGGTGAGCGGGGTTATTTTTGAGGAAAACAGAGGCAAAGTCTGGGAGAAGTGAGGAGGGAAGGGGAATGGCATCCACGGAGCGCCAAGTGGGAGTTGGTGACCAAGGTCCTAGGGGTTCGGGGCGGCATCTGAGACAGGCTGCCTGCAAACCCAGGATCAGGTGCTGGGAGGGAGGGGTCTCTGCTGCTGAGACTTCGGGATGAAGGGAGATTGGGACCCGTCCCCGCCCCTCAGGGAGGCACTGTGAGGGGGAGGGGAGCGTCCCCCTAGGAGCGCGCTCAGATCTGCCCCCGCTGCGTGCAGAGCGCTTCGGGTCCCCATCCTTGCGGGGCCCCCCATGCCCAGAGCTGGCACACGTGCTCCAGCAGAGGGGAGGCTGGTCCCGAGCCCCGTGTCTGCCCAGCATGTCGGCTCTCGCAGGCCTTAAAAGATAAGCGGAAGCTTATACAAATGTTTAGAGTTTATTTGAGAGAAATCGATTGGGACACAGCCTCAGCAACCGGCCGTGCGTGGACACCCCCTGCCCCAGGGCTGGGGGAAGACTCCTGGAACAGGCCCAGATGCAGAGCAGGGCACTTGGTGACGGGCTGCAGCCTTGGGCCGGCTGGCTGCCCAAAGTGTGTCCTTAGCTCTGGTTTCTAACCCGGAGGCGCTGACAGGCTCCTTAGGCCACGCGTTAGACCTGCCCCATCCAGCAGGCTCACCTGGGCTCCCTGAGAGGCTGGCCGCGGGCAGGGGCGGGGACCGTGGACGGCGCTGGGGGCTCCCTTCCTGCCTTCGGCCCGTTTTCCTCCACCATCGGTAGAGGTGGCCACAGCCCAGGGAGCCTCTGAACCCTGAGCCCCTCAAGGCAGCACCCGCATCCGGTCAGCCTGCCCCTGGCTGTCGGCACGTGGATTTTTAAGCAGCGTCAGGTTGGGACCGGCGTGCCTTCCCTTCTCTCCCTCCCTTGGCTTCGCCCCGGACCCGGCCGGCCGGCCCGCGGTCTCTGGAGCAGCGCGGCTGAGCGCGTCTGCTCCCCGTGTCTGTGCTTGATGGCGTGGCCCCAGGCTGCTCCACGGTGGCCACTGGAAGTGCACGTCCTGCATAGTCAGGACGGGGCGTTTCCTGCCCCCGCCATCCTGCCCTCAGGCCCCCACTCTCTCAGGGAGGGCGGTGGGCACAGACCCAGCCCCCACCAGGCTGCCTGCCCGCGGAGGAGGGTGGGCAGCTCTGAGGCTGCGTGGTCACCACGGTGGTTCTCCCGGCGAGCTGGCCAAGGGCAGGCCGGACACCGACAGGACAGGGCGAGGGACCCTGAGATTCCGTCATTTCAGAAAGTCAGTGAAAGGCTGTACCTGGTGGAGGGAGTGTGGAGAGAGCTCTCCTTTGCGTGGGTTTGTGCTGTGACCCTGCTGGTCCCAGCGTCTCGTGAAGACGCAGCCTGGCGTGTCGGGCCAGGTCCCTGTGTGACAGGAGGGGCTCCTGCACGAGCACCGATTAGAGGGGGCTTCCGTGTATTTCTAAGGCAAAAGCCCACCAATTTTCAAAGTGAGAAAGGCGGTATGCAAGACAATGAGAAGAAATTAGTTTTACGAAAAAATGTGTAACTTATGGCAAGAAAGAAGTATAAGCGGAAAGAAACGGAAGTATAAGCTCTGGATGGTCGATGTAATTAAAGGACATTTGAGGAAATACATTATTTCGCTTAACTCAGGGCCAGGTTTCTTCTGTTATTAAAAGATTGGAATGAAGGCATTCACGTACCTGCGTGTGTGGTGTAATGAAGATCTTGTTGATTTTTTTCTAGAAAGGTCCATGTATTTGGAGAGCTGAGTGTCCCTGGCTTTCCCCGCTGGGTGGGGAGGAAGCCCTGTCGGTGTGCTTGACTCTTAGTCGTATTGTCCAGTCAATCATTTAAAGTCTGCACCCAGTTTTCCGTTGTCTTTAATCTTCCTATTTGATGACTGCGTTTGTTTTCCTTACAATGTAGGAGATCTAGAGAGTTATCTATTGACGTGTGTATTTGAAATGACTTAGAGAACAGATGTTTTCAGCAAAACCCTATAGATCTATAAAAAGTATAAAATTGTTTAAAATTTGTTTCTTTTTCCCATTTTAAAAAACTTCTCTAGATATCTGCACTTTAATCAGATAGAAACTTTGGACCCAGAGTCGTTCCAGCATTTGCCGAAGCTGGAGAGGCTGTAAGTAGTGTGGGTTGCCCCTCTTTACCTGCGGGTCCTGGAGCCCGTGGCTCTGTCCATTTCCTGTAACAGAAAGAACATCTATGTCTGTGCAAACAACCGGGAAACGTCTCAGTAGGAAATCTGTGCTCTCCTCTAACAGTTCAGAAGTGGGAATAGTGATAAAATAGAAAACAATGTAGTTATTTTCTGTACTAAATAACATTGTTCTCAAATTCATGTATATGAAACAAAGGCAGTCACTGGGATGTTCTTTGAAAGCTGATTTATTTAACTGCTTGTACACTTTTCTACATGTCTAGGAAAGTATTTTAAAGCATTGCTGTGGTTTATCACCTCTTTCAACAGGTTTTTACATAACAACCGAATTACACATTTGGTTCCGGGAACATTTAATCACTTGGAATCTATGAAAAGATTGTAAGTATAATAACCCTTTATGCTGTCTTTTCAGCAAAGACTAATAATTTCTCCATGTCATATGCATTCACCCGACCCCTTTTACTGGGTCTTTCAAAGAAGAGTTCATCACAGTCTGGATATGAAGTAGGAAGGGAGGGTGGATTAAGCCATCAGAACGCAGAACCAAGACCTAGCTGGCTTGGAGGAATGTGGTAACAGGAAGACGTTTTTAAAAATCAATTTTAAATTCCTCAAATTAATCTTTAATTCCATGTTACATATTGTACTGGTGGAAATAAAATTGGCCTAGAATTAATCCCAACTGTGCTGCATTCCTTTTATTTAGGCATGCACATAACTGAATTCTGTCCATTCTTAGGTCTCTAAAAGTAATTTATCTTTACACTGAGTAATTTCTTATAATAGCTGATGGGGAAAGCTATCTGACATCTTCTGTGTGTTTTTCTCCGAGGTCTTGAAGGCCATTGTTTTTCAGTTAGGTATTACTGAGAGTGTACAATGAATTGGACTTAAGAAAGAGATAGAAAAGTCAAATTACCAGGCCTGGGCCCAGAGTGGCCTTTGTTTCTCTCTTGGGTTAAGTAAGACACAGAGTTTCCTCACTATTTACGATTTTTTTCTTTATAGGATAAAGAAATCCCCAGCCAAACTAAAAACTGCGTTCTAGGGTGGCAGATGAGAGAAACACTGCCCGCTTGGCAGATAAGAGGGTAGGAAAGAAATTGCCAGGAGTTGCCAAGACGAGCTCAGGGCACGTGGGGGTTACCTGAGTCTACAGAAGGCTGGAAAGGTTCTTCTCCGTCTCTGCCTCCTCTTTGGCCTTTTGATGGTCTAGCACTGCCCTCTGAGAAACCCTAGGTTTCTCTGCCCCCGTGAACCTCCCCCTCCCCGCCAGACGGCAGAGGGGAGCATGCAGTCGGGGACCTCCTGCTCTGGCCGCTCGTCCCAGGGGCCACTGGCCGGGGTCACACACCTACTCATCCACTGTCCCTGGGGGACCCCTCCTGAGCACAGAGGTCCTGCCGTTTATTCAGAGGGGCTGTGGGGTCAGCGGGCGCCGGGAAGATTCTGGGTCCCCCACGGCCTGCTGACCTGAGGAATCGGCGGGGGCGGGGGGCGGGGGGGGGGAAAAAGAGGTTCTGTCGTGTCTGCGTTGAGCCCTATGGATTCCACGGCATGTGCTCATCAGAGCTGGCCGTCCAGACAGAGGGCCAGTTCTGCCTGCTGTCTCCTCCGAGCCAGCGTCCTGGAGAAATGCAAGTGGGAGGTGTGCCATCACGGGCCCGCCTCCCTGGGGAGCTCTGGCCGACAGGCATGAGCTCAGTGGACGCCCGAGGGCAGCCCCTCGGCTCTGATCCCGGGGAGCTCCCTCTGAACGGGGCCAGCCCTGCTGCCACCTCCTCGCTCTTGGTTCATGTCCCCCCGTTACACTCCTTACCTCGTGCTTTGCTGCATAAATGGTCATCGTTTCCGAGGGAGGAGATGACACCCTGCCTGTTCCGCTTGTTGGGACGGATGTGTCCAGCCCCATGGGGCACTTTCTCCCGGAACTTAATTCAGCAGCTGAGATCTGTGCCCTGCGGGCTGACTGTCCTTTAGGGCGTATTTAAGGGTTAAGTGAGGTAGTACATGATGATGCGGTGCCAGTGGTGGTGAGAGTTCGGGAATAGTTCCGGGTGGTGGGGATTTCTGCATTACTGATTTTACGAAGGCTCCTGCCTTGTGCTTTTCATGAAACTTCCCGGACTCGTCCAGCACGTATCTGTCCCTCGGTCTTGAACCTAAAATATACAGTATTTGGTTGCTCCTTTCACCGCCCTTTATTTGCGTTGTTCGGGTTCCCCCCGCTCTCGGGCTCTTCTTTCTGCCGAGTGTGGATCTCTGCTGGGTCCCCTGGTCGGGCAGGACCGGGTCAGATTCTGTTGTCTGCGGGCCCCATCACTGCTGGCCAGTTCGGGTCTGCCTGGCCCGGGTCAGCCCTTGCCCATCCCACGTCTCACTGGCTGCGGCTTCCTTCTCGTAGGCGTCTGGACTCCAACGCGCTTCACTGCGACTGTGAGATCCTGTGGCTGGCGGACTTGCTGAAGAGCTACGCCCGGTCGGGGAATGCGCAGGCAGCGGCCACCTGTGAATATCCCAGGCGCATCCAGGGGCGGTCGGTGGCCGCCATCACCCCGGAGGAGCTGGACTGTGGTGAGTGAGTCCTGGGGCCCAAGCCCGCATCGCTGTCCAGAGGGCATGGCGTGTGCAACCCTGTCTCCAGCTGTCACTGGCTGATCCCACAGATCAAGTCTGGGTGGGGCCTGACCGGACCCTGCTTTACAAAGCCCGTCTCTGTAGTACCTGTAAGAAACTAACTATCTGGTAATAAACTTGGGTTTAATTTTCAGGTTTCCCTGCAAAAAAAAAAGGAACCTGAAATGCACCACTACCTCTTGCCCCTCCCAGGCCTCTGCCTTTAGAGGCTGCAGCTGCCTGGCCGGCAGGACCCAACGGTGGGCTGGGGGGCGGGGGCGGGGGCGGTTTCTGGGGGACGGCGCAGGGCTGCAGGCTGGGAGCCGGCAGCCTCCTGGGTCTGGACCTGGGTGGTGGCCACGCGGAGTGGCCGTAGGCCGTTTGTCCGGCTTGTTGCACCTGTGCACCGCTCGCGCGTCCGCAGTGCCTCACGAAGAAACACGTGAAAAGGAGCGAAACCACATCTCGCCGGACAAATCTTCCTGATAACTGCCCGAGGAATCCAGCTTTTCTCTTAAGTTTAGAACTTTTGGGGGGGGGGGGGGGGCC
>NW_020174434.1:3447614-3525900 GCF_003031525.2 Neophocaena asiaeorientalis asiaeorientalis
GGTGACGCTTTACGAGCCATCCCTGTACAGTCAGAGGCTCCTTCGCCTCTAGTGTGAACAGGTGACTGACTTCAGTCCCAGGGCCACCCTGTGGCCTCCGCGCGTCCTGCCCTCGTCTCTGTAAGCGCTGCTCTGCTGGCAGGGGTCCCTCAGGATGGGCAGCAGTGCTGTGCTGTGTGCACCCCGTTCTCAAGACTGTCTCCTTAGGATCGGCTTCCTGGGCAAAGGACGGGGGGACGGGGGGAGGTTGCTCCCTCTGACCTCTGCCCTCTGGACCTGCTCGGGGGTCATTTCCCTGTGCCCACCTTGGGGCTGCCCTCTTGCGTCGGCCTGGGTTCTGCCCGCCTCTCTTCCGGGGGAGGAGCAGACCCTCCTCCCTCAACCCCATCCCAGCCCAGCTCCGACCTTGTCAACAGGGACCAGGCTGGGGTGACCGAGGCGGTGGTGCCTTGAACTTTCTGAACTCCCGGGGCCTCGCGGGACGCCTGGGGACGATGCCTCTGCCCTTAGTGTCCTGGCAGGTCCTCAGTTGCTGCCGGTCACTCGGGGTCCCTGGGGGGCGCTCAGGAGGGTGGTCGTTCCTCCGGCTCCTTCAGCACCATTGCCTCTTCCTGGAGACAGAATGGAGAAGCAGAGCTTTCTCCAAGTCCCCGAACTCAGCACGTCAGAGGATGGCGAGTGGGCGAGTGTGGCGCCAGGGATGAGCGGTGGGGCTGGGGGTCCTCCGGCTACAGCAGAGGGAGCCGCAGTGCCCAGACTGGCGTGGGGAGCAGGGCGCCTGGGAGTGGAAACGGGAGCAGCGCGGCCTCGGGGGGTTCACGTGGACGGCGGTGAGCCCGAGGGGTTTCCTGTTGACGCTGTGCGGTAAACAGACACGCAGACGGCCTTCTGTGGCCGGTTAAGATGCCAGGTGTCGTGGAGGCACTGTGCACACCTGCACGCATGTACACACACAGGAGCACACGCATTTGCACGTGGCAGATCAGTGAATACCTCTGGGCTGAGAGGGGTCAGCTCTCCCAGTTTCCTGGTTAGTAGGTGACCAGTCCAGCCTGCTGTGAGGACACAGAGAGGACAGTCACCCAGCAGCTGGAGTGCAGGAGGGATGCCTCTCTGTGCTCAGTGACTGGGTGGCCGCGGGGGACTGCAGTGGGAACCCCACACTGAGATAGATGGTCCTGCGGTTGGGAGCCCCTGGCCGCACCTGCACAGTCTCTGCCTTCGTGGCGGCTTCAGCCGAAAAGTGCCGCTGTTTGTCCTTTCGTTCCCTAAAACTGTTGACTCACGAGTGTCCGGCTCTCTCGGGGGCAGCGCCCACTGAGGTCGTCGCCCGGTGCTCTGTCTGTCAGAGGCTCAGCGCCACCGGTTGCCAGGGTTCTCAGCGGGTGGACCTCAGATGCTGGCAATGCTGTGTAATTCGGCTCTAACACCGTCTTCTCTGTGGAGATGCCCCCCTGCCGTTCTCGTGGGAGTGATTTTGTCTCGAACAGAAGGGATTTGCTCTGTGTTCTTGTCACGTGACGGTTTAAGACCAGGAAGGCCTGCTTTCCTTTTTGGTGCAGAAAGGCCGCGGATCACGTCGGAGCCGCAGGACGCAGACGTCACCCTGGGCAACACCGTCTTCTTCACCTGCAGGGCTGAGGGCAACCCCAAGCCCGAGATCATCTGGCTCCGAAACAAGTAAGTGGCTCCGGACGGGCCGCCGGGGGCGCTGGGTCCCGTTCCATCCAGATGCCCCGTGAGCCGCGGCCGATCCGCCCGCCCTGACCCTTCCTCCTCCCTGGAAGGAGAGCAAGGAGGAGGGAGGGCTTTCCGGGCAACCTTCCTGCTTTGAAGTCGCCGCCGGGCACATCCCGGCCTCTGCGAGGCGCACGGCCCGCGTCACCCTCTGCTGGGCTTGGTCCGGGTCAGCGAGGCCGGTCATCACGGAAGGGGCAGTTACCCCCGCTCGGGGAGAGGAACGGGACGGGACTGGGGCTGAGGTCCCTGCGTCCCGGGGGAGTGAGGGAGGGTCCTCCCTGCGGGTGACATCTTCAGGGAGACCCTGTGAGGTGAACGCATGCACTTCGCCCCTGTGCATCTGATTTGTCTCCGGAAACCTCGGCCTCGCCTTCTGTCCACAAGCATCTGGGTATGGGAGGGGGGGATGTAGTCATATCCCTGCGGGGCCCGAGGGTCAGACCCCCGAGGGTCGTCTGGGTTGAAGGGCGGCACCTGCACGCATCCGCTTTGAACCGAGTCCTGGGAAGGAAACCTCCGCGGGAGACCACGTTGTCGTCGTTGCCCCCATGCTTACTGTAAACGCGAGCACCCCGGCCCGCACTCACTCACCAACAGAGCCCTCCTGTGGGTTCAGTGTGGCCCGTAGAGCCCCTGGCTGGGTTTAGTCGCGATGGTGAGAGGAGATGGACCCCCGACACCAGCTCTCGAGTCCAGCGGTGTTTGCACAGGAGAACAGGGCAGCGAGCCTGGCGGGTCACCTGAGATGCACCTGCCATGGAGGCGTGGAGTGGTTCTAGGCCTGACTTTGTCGTCGACCTAGCATAGCTGACGCCGGGCTCGGGGCCAGAGCTGTGTGGGGAACGTAAGATGCTGGCCTGTCCCCAGTGCCTTGGGATCTGGGACAGCTCTGAGGGTGGCAAGAGGTAAATTCCGGAGCGAACACGGGAGAGCTTCCTTTGGGGAGTGTGCGTTCAAAAGGCAGAGAAGCACAGATTCGCTCAAGGCCAGCACACCTGCATTCGTGAGTGGTCACACCCACGTTTGTAAGTCAACACTTTGATACTGGCAGAGCCAGTCACAGCAGAGGGAGACCCAAGGCCCCAGGCCTGCGTCTGGTGCATGGCTGCACCCCGGGGCCCATCTCTGCAGCAGCCCAGCCTCCCCCGGGGCTCACGGTGTCTGTGGGAGAAAGCTGGGCCACATCAGGAAGAGCCTCACTTATAGGGCCTGAGAGGTCTATTGCCTCCATCCGGAAGTGCTCGTGAAGGACGGAGATGCCAGTTTTGGTGGCTCGGTTGGTGCAGGTGGAGCACAGCATGAGGGAGGTGGGCGAGGCACCGGACAGCGCCTCCCGCGGCCAGGTCTGTAGCCTGTGGGCACCTGGGTTCTGAGAGGGGTCCTGGGAAATCCCTCGAACAGTGGCGGTGTTGTTCTGGGGACGTTTGTAATCTTCCGCTTTTAATAACTTAAATGTTTCTACTACCCCTTTGTCTCAAATGGATTTGCCAGAAACGAAGGGAAAGTTTTCCTGTGAATTTTTTCCACTCTGTTCATTTTTTCCCTTTGGAACGAGGACCACTTTGAAACGTTTGTTGGTTGAACATGTAAATGATAAAAGTGAATATGTGAGTTAATTACAGATGCAAATAAACACAGTGCATAAACACTTTTCCCAGAAATGCCGGTAAGTCAGGCTGCTGGGAAGGAAAGTTTCCAGGAAGGCGGGTTAAGGCCCCGCATCTCCAGGTGCTTCATGCCTCCAGGCTGGGGTCCCCGCGCCAGGACAGAAGCCCCCGCGGGGGACCAGGTGTTTCCTTGTTTCAGAGCCTGAGCCTGCCAGGTCTGTCTTTCCAGTAACGAGCTGAGCATGAAGACGGACTCCCGCTTGAACCTGTTGGACGATGGGACCCTGATGATCCAGAACACGCGGGAGACAGACCAGGGTATCTACCAGTGCATGGCGAAAAACGTGGCCGGAGAGGTAAAGACGCAGGAGGTGACCCTCAGGTACTTCGGGTCTCCAGGTACGTTGCGTGCTCGCTCAGACACTTAGAGCCCACCTTCCTCCCGGTCCACTCCCTTCTTTGTTTGCACCTGGTGGAAAAAGACAAAACACCAAGGTCTCCCGTTTAAGCTGCTGCAGCAGGGTTGGCTCAGGGTCATAGGTGACCCCCGGCCATTGCCCTGGTCCACCATCAACCCCTAATCCAGGATGGTCACTCAGAGTGGACAGTAGAGACAGGTGCTGCTGGGAGCACAGTGCAGAGGGGCCGTGGACACCTGGGCAGACACGTGCCCCGTCCCCCGACACCTCCCATTCACGCTGGTCCCGGGGGCTCCTCTCACTTGTTGCCATTTGGCAGTGGGCTTTCTCTTGCGCTAAGGGCTTTGGTTATTTTAAAAGAAGCCAGAAATCTGAATTTGTATGCAGAATTCCCAGGTCTAAAACATTGGCACCTGAACCGAAAAGATTGTTTGAGCCAAAGGCAGCATGGCTGTGGCCTTGATTGGCCTGGGTCCCACCGGGTTACAGACCCCGCCCTTGTCGAAGTGTTGACTTTTGGAGCCTTGGTCAGAAGAGGAGCTGTGGCCCTTGGAGCAGAGCCCAGGGTGGGCCTGGTCCCCCGTGGCTGCTGGAAGAGCACAGGTGGCCAGGCCGCCTCCATGGGCCTGTGTCGCTGTCGTGTAGGTGGGCCAGGGTCTGTGTTTCCCTCATGCTTTATCGTTCAGGGCATTGCAGTACCCTCAATCCCAAGGTAAGTGGTTTGTGTGTTTCTTTGATTAGATTCCTGGTACAAGACCTTCGTATCATTGGGTTCATCCCAGCGCAGGCACAGTCAACATTTACTGACGAATGAGAGTTCCCAGCTGTCGGATTTCCCTTCAAGGGAAAGTGCGGTGCAGTGCTATAACTGCAGCCACATCAGAGCCCTTTAATCCCATGTTCCCCGAGTGGAGCAAGGCGTCCAGCATCTTTGCAAAGTCACATGGCTGTGAACCTACCACAGATAAGTTAGAGCGCCCGGTCACAGAAGGAGCTTGTGCTTAATTTGTAAGGCACAAGGAGACCCACAAAATACCGAACAGAGTGGCGCAGTTCTGTAGGTGTATGTCGGAGGACAAAAGGGAGTAATAGAATATAAACAGTGCATCTCCTTAGCAAAGTTGCTGTGTTAGCGGGATAATTGATTCCTGGCTGGGAATATTAAAATCTCTCTGTGGCCTGAGAGTTCCAAATCTAACCCCTTTTGGTCTGAATTTTTGTTTCTCTCTCGGGAAAGAGAGCCTTCTTTAGTGCACTAGTCTGTGTGTGTTGGCACTGCTCCCTTAAATGCACATGGAGGGTCTCCTACAATCCGTGACTGAAATGTCACTGCAGAGTGAGTGGGTCAGCCAGTGGCAGCCTGCCAGCCTAGACTAGGGGCTGCCAAACCTGGACCACTGCCTGTTTTTCCAAGATCTTTGAAGTAAAAATGTGTCTTGGGCTTCCCTGGTGGCGCAGTGGTTGAGAGTCCGCCTGCCGATGCAGGGGACCACGGGTTCGTGCCCCGGTCCGGGAGGATCCCACATGCCGCGGAGCGACTGGGCCCGTGAGTCATGGCTGCTGAGCCTGCACGTCCGGAGCCTGTGCTCCGCAATGGGAGAGGCCACGACAGTGAGAGGCCCGCGTACAGCAAAAAAAAAAAAAAGTGTCTTACATTTTTATGTGATTGAGCAACTTAAGAGTAATATTTTAGAATACATGATAATTATATGAAGTTCAAATTTATACATGATAATTATATGAAGTTCAAATTTCAATGTCTATTAATTAAGTTTTATTGGAACATAATCACATGCAAAGATTTATAGCCTGAAGAGCCCAAAAAATATGCTCTGTGGCCCTTTACAGAAGTTTGCCAACACCGTGATGTAGGTAATGATAATGGACCCATTTGTAAGTCTCCGTGAGTCACAAAGGGTTAAATGTACTTTATCTGTTTTGAAGCTCTGTTATTAGGGGCATATAAGTTTGCAGTTTTTAATCTTCCTCATGAATTAAACTTTTGATTATTAATGCTTTTTGCTTTAAAGTTAGTTTGATTTTATATGGATGCAACCCACTTTGTTTTGATTAGTGTCTGTCAACTATACTTTTCCCATCATTTTGCTCTGAACCTTTCTTTTTTACGTTTTTTGAAAATTTTTACTGGAGTATAGTCGATTTACAATGTATTAGTTTCAGGTGTACAGCAAAGTGGATCAGTTATACCTATACATATATCCACTCTTTTTTAGATTTTTTTTTTCCCATATAGCTCATTACAGAGTATTGAAAAGAGTTCCCTGTGCTGTACAGCAGGTTCTCATTAGTTATCTGTTTTATATATAGTAGTGTGTATATGTCAGTCCCAATGTCCTAATTTATCCCATCCCCTCCCTTCCCCCTTGGTAACCACAAGTTTGTTATTTATATCTTTGACTCTATTTCTTTTTTCTTTTTTTCTTTTTTTATAACCTACAGGTTTTTTCTTTTTTTAAATTTTATGTATTTATTTATTTTTGGCTGTGTTGGGTCTTTGTTTCCGTGCGAGGGCTTTCTCCAGTTGCGGCGAGCGGGGGCCCCTCCTCATCGCGGTACGCGGGCCTCTCACCATCGCGGCTCTCTTGTTGCAGAGCACAGGCTCCAGACCTGCAGGCTCAGTAATTGTGGCTCACAGGGCCCAGTTGCTCCGCGGCATGTGGGATCTTCCCAGACCAGGGCTTGAACCTGTGTCCCCTGCGTTGGCAGATTCTCAACCACTGCGCCACCAGGGAAGCCCTGTGACTCTATTTCTGAACCTTTTTCTATATTAATATATTTTGGGTGTTTGTTGTAAACAGCATAGAGCTAGATTTTTCTTTAAAAAACTCACACTGACTTTAAAAATGAGTCCATATACATTTATTATGGTTAGCAATTTAGATTTATAAATTCTACCTCTTATTTTGGACAATTCATCCAACCTTTTCTATGTTTCTTGCCTCGTTTTGAAATATTTTTTTTTCATCTTCTATTTCCTACTTCTAGTTTGGAAGTTATAGACCTTATTTCTTTTCTGTAAGTGGTTGTTCTAGGGAAATTTCAAATGCATTCTTAAATTATCAACGTTTACAGTTACTGTCTTTACGTTTGTCTCAAGTATAACTACCCACCTTAGTTTCTAGGCTGAGTTCTGTTTTTTAATGTATAAAAGGTTGTTACGTTGTACTGTTGATGTTTGTCTAGCTGTACCATGTAATTATCACTTCCAGTTCTTTTTATTTCTTCCTGCATCTCAGCTCTTCCACTGAGGTCACTTTCCTTCTGCCTAACGTAGTGTGAATTAGACAGCAGGCCTATGTGACGGCCCACTTAGGGTTGATAAAGGCTGACATGAGGGTTATTTCTCCCTTCTACTCAGCAGAGGTCCCTGCGGGGGGCTGGGGGGTAGGAGCTGACTTTCTCGTACTGATGGTGGAGCATTTTGGGGACCCGTCCTAGAGTTTTCTGTCTGACTCTCATCCTGGGGTGTCCTCATCTTTCTATCTCCTAAGGGTCCTACAAGCCACATATACAATTGCAGGGCTATGCCAATGCCTCAAGATGGGCTTCGCCTTTGGTTCTTGTCCCTGTACGTGGCTCCACATCTCCAGTTTGCCGTCCTCTGGAAATGCTAACATTAAATGTCACTTCTGTGTTTTCTATGATCCACTGTTACTTAGATGTGTGATAAGTGGGGTTTAAAAATAAACAAAAGTATCCAAAGAGCTCTCGTCACAAGGAAGAAATATTTTTCCTTTTTCTTTTATTTTGTATCTGTATGATGATGGATATTCACTAAACTTATTTAGGTAATTTCTGTAATTCAAATCACTGATGTAAGTCAAATCATTATGCTGTACGCCTTAAACTTATACAGTGCTAATGTCACAAGGAAGAAATATTTTTCCTTTTTCTTTCATTTTGTATCTGTATAAGGTGATGGATATTCACTAAACTTATTTTGGTAATTTCTGTAATTCAAATCACTGATGTAAGTCAAATCATTATGCTGTACGCCTTAAACTTATACAGTGCTATATGTCAATTATATCTTAATAAAACTGGAAGAAAAAAATAAAGCAGTTAAAAATTTTTTTTAAATAAAAAAATGAAAAGGAACAAACGAGAAAAGGTGTAGAGAAGTCTCTTTCCTGTCTCCTTCCCTGGTCCACGTAATTCCCACCTCCATCCAACCTCCTTCTAGAAAATACTGCCAGTGCCTGCAAGGCCAGAGCTGCTTCTTACTTACTGGTTGTTAGAGACCTTTCATTTCAACATATGAGGGACTTCCTTACTCTTGCCCTTTTTATGGCTGGTGGCATGGAATCCCATTATCCAGATGAAACATCTGTTTAACCCGTTCCCTTTGGGTTACATGAAGTCTATTCCAAAGCTTTTGCTGTCACGGGTCTCCATCTCTTTATCCAAAACCCTTTGGGCCAGAGGTGGTTTGAAAAGTGGAACTTCGGGGATTTTTTTTCAGAAGGGCCACATGGTACGTAATCCATTTACTGACTTGAACTGTCACGGAATCTTGGATAATGCCCCACCCAATCAACATGTAAAATCCTATAGCAAACTGGATGGATGTTCACAGTAATGGAATAAATGAAGATTACGAGTAGCCTCGTGCTAGAGAGACCAAGGAAAGAAGTTATGAAAAAATATTTTATTTTTGGATTGGAAACTTGTGGGTCAGGATGTCAGCCTGAAGAAACAACACAGTGATAAAAACCCCTTTTTGTATATACATTGTTTTACAAGCCAGTAAAAAATATTGGGTTGGCCAAAAATTTTGTTTGGGTTTTTCTGTAACATGGAAAGGCCCGAACGAACTTTTTGGCCGACCAGGTATGTGTGGGGTACATTCCTAGCAGAGTAGTTTCTGGGTAAAAGGGTGAAGGAGTTTTTAGTTTTGATGTATGTGGCCCTGTTTCTGTCCAGATGGACCGTGGCAACTTGTGCTACCCCCGTGTGGAGTTGTTTCTTCACGTGCTCGACACACAAGCTCAATAATAAGTGTGTGGGTTTTTTTCCTGGATTTAGAGTTGAAAAATCATCTCATTGTAATCATAATTATAACCATCTCTTTAGAGTATTAATTTGTATTTTTCTTTCTATGAGGGAAATTTGTTATCTCCATATGTTCTAAATACCCTTTAAAAACAATGTTCTATAACCAGTAAGAACTAGCAAGGTTTACTGAAAAGACTGACATATACATTTAGAATTTTTAAAAAGTAAGACTTATGCAGAGTTTGGTCCATGTTTGAAGAAGGAATCAGGTCAGTCAGGGCTGCTGATGGTGGTTTGACCTGAGGCCACGGATCCTCTTTGCGGTCTGCACATTTCTTGAAAAAAGAAAGGAGACAAAGCGTGCAATTGTATTGTTTCTGTGTTACTTATTTTAGACTTTAATAGCCAGAATGAATACCATGAAAATAGAAACGCCAAGCGAAGACATTCGCTAAACTGGAGGATTTTAATTCTGAATCTGTGTTTCCTGTGACAGCTCGTCCCGCTTTTGTAATCCAACCCCAGAACACGGAGGTGCTGGTGGGGGAAAGTGTGACCCTGGAGTGCAGCGCCACAGGCCATCCCCCGCCAAGGATCACCTGGACCAGAGGCGACCGGACCCCCGTGCCCGCTGACCCGCGGGTGAGCATCACGCCGTCCGGCGGCCTCTACATCCAGAACGTGGAACGGGAGGATAGTGGCGAGTACACCTGCTTCGCCTCCAACACCGTGGACAGCATCCACGCCACGGCTTTCATCATCGTCCAAGGTGAGAGCGTCCACGCAGAGGCCCCGGCTCCCCGCAGCCTCCCTGGCTTGCCCTCAAGCCAGCCCCTCCGCGGGCTCCGCCTGGTCTTCCAGTCCCGGGGCCTGCTTCATCCTCTCCCATCACATCTGACCTTCGGTGGGACTTGGTGATACGTTTATTTTCCAAGTGCAGGCTTTAGGTGGTCAGAGCTTTATTTAGCTTTCTGCTGTGTTCCCCACACGAACGTGGGTACACATGCCAATTCACCAAGGCCTGCGTGTACGGAATCAGTATGTCTTGCACACGTCTTGGAATTTCCTTAGGGTCAATTTTTGGACATAGGGTCTGAGAATATGTATAGTTTTAAGACTTAATGCTGTGTGTTTCCAAATTCCTTAATTGACTCTGTAATGAGTTTATTAGTTTTCAAATAAATTGCCAAGCGGGACTTTGGTTAAGAAGCGCTGGGACAACACAGAAGTGTGAAGTGCAGAGAATGAGTTCTTTCCTTCTCCTCTGTCCCCACCGGCTTCCTTTGTCCCCCACCCCGCTTCCTCTGTCCCCAGTGGAAGCCACGTCACTAAAAGTTGGTCCTTAATCCGTCCTCTGGCCCTTTCTTTGCACGTGTGACCAAGCAGTCATGTCACTGGTTTTTACCTTTTTGGATTGTGGTTGTTGCTTTTGGAATGGAATTATATTGCATATATTATTCTGTAATTTTTTTTCACCCGGTAATAGTAAAATAACTCCTGTCACTATGCACAGTTGCGCTAGGTGACATTTTATACCATTTGCAAATATTAGTTTAGGTTGAGGAGTGAGATGAATCTCTTCAAGTCAGGCCCCTTCCAGGAGCTGAAGTAGGTCGTTACCTGCGTTCTGTGTTGTAGCCTCAGTGCTGTTAAATTAGGAGTCTTCTGTACGCTTGTCAGTGTGATGCTGAGAAGCACCCAGCGTTTGGTATTCTTCCTTTTCACTTTCCGGCATCTTCCTCTCCCCGGGATGCTGCACCCACAGTCGGGGTCCTGGTAGGACTCTTTGAGGGTGGGCGGTGTGCCTTGAGAACGGCGTTTTCACCCAAAGCTGTCTCCTAAATGTTGCGTTTCCAACGTCTTTCCCTCCGGAAGCGCTTCCTCAGTTCACCGTGACGCCCCAGGACAGAGCTGTCCTCGAGGGTCAGACGGTTGAGTTCCACTGCGAGGCGAAGGGCTACCCACAGCCGGTCATCGCCTGGACGAAAGGAGGTGAGGTGTCGGGCAGGGCCGTGACCCACTTCCTCCTTCCTTCCCTTCCTGGGACTCGGACCCCCCGGGCAGGCCGGCACTGGCTGAACCCGCCGTGACCCAGAGCTGCGGGCACGTCGGGTCACGGGCCACCCCCTCACACACAGGACAGGAGACCTGTCCTCACCGAGGACCTGGATGTCAGGCCCATCTCCTCCCGAGTAGTCTGGGTCCCGCCTTCAGTGTGCACTGAATTAGCTTCTGGAGCAGATTTACTAATGTGCAGATAGAACCTTCTAGAAACTGGTGGTAGAATACATGTACCGTATGTATGACTGTCTCACTTGAATTCCCAGAGTTCTCTTGCTGCTCCCCAAGAGGTGTTGTGACTTGACCCCGTTAATTCCTTGGGTGGGACCCCAGCCGATTTCTCTAGCTGGGAAGCTGCTGGGCACACAATGTGGGGAAGGCCCAGCCCGTCACCCCAGGGGGTGACAGCAGCCTGGCCAGGAAGGCTGCAGAGAGGCAGGTGCCAACGTTGGTGGACCATCAGGGTCTGCTCTGGAATCGAGGGGGTGACTAGCGCTGGACCAAAGGGCACCACCATCCCTTCCGCCCCTGAGGGGCCATTTCCAGGGATCCTGGGAGCAACCTGGACGAGAGGAGAGCTCCATGTTTTCGGGAGGAGAGGCTCATTCCTACTTGGGGAGCTGCTTGTCTTTAAACAGCACCAGCTCCATCCCCTTCCCAGCCCGCGACGCCTTCCCATCCCTCGTCCCCTTTCCACCCCCCATCCCTCTGTGCCCAGCCTGGGACCGGCCTCTCCCTGTCTCCGAGTCTGCATACCACCCCGGCTCTTGCTTACTTAGCCCTCGAACCCCTGGTCCCTGCCCCTTGCTCCTTCTCTGGAGAGTCTTGGGGGGGCCGGGTCTGTGTGCTATTTGTCCCTGAACTGTCGCACACACACAGGTGTGTGACAAAGGCCGGGACGGTGACTCCAGGCCAGATCTGGGGAAGACAAGCTCTGCGACCCCTTTGTCCCTCAGCTAGGGTTCTGCCTGACCCTGAGGCTCCCGTCTCCCACCTCTAAGGCCAGGCTCGTGTCCATGTATCCCTGTCACTGAGAGTGCATCCCCACCTTGCAGGGAGCCAGCTGTCGGTGGACAGACGGCACCTGGTCCTGTCGTCAGGGACCCTTCGGATCTCGGGCGTCGCCCTGCACGACCAGGGCCAGTACGAGTGCCAGGCTGTCAACATCATCGGCTCCCAGAGTGTCACGGCGCACCTGACAGTCCAGGCCCGAGGTAGGCAGTGGTCCCGCACCCCTCCCTGCGCTGGACCGTCCCCCGGACGCGCATCCCGAGGCCGTAGTCGCAGCCTGTCTCTCCCACGTCGGCAGTGAGGACAGTGCCGCGTGTGGGACACGGGTCATGTTACGTCACTGTGTCATCCCTGCCTTCCCTGGGGGTGAGCAAGGTGGCCCCGGACCCAGCAGCACCGGCTGACCCGGGAACAGGCCCCCAGGTCCTCCTGGACGCGAGGTTCTGCCTCCTGCTGGCCCCGGGTCCCTGTTGAGAGCCGGGAGAGGAAAGCAGGTGGGGTGATGGGCTGGGGGGTGGGCGCGGAGGGGGGCTGCCTGCGGAGGATCCCTGGGGGTCGGGGCCTGGGTCTGCTCCAGTGCTGAGCAGGCAGGACAGTGGGCGGCCTGTGGGTGAGGTCATCAGCCGGTCCCCTGCTTCCTCCCATCACCAGCTCTTGAGGGGTCGGGGGGGCTTGGACTTCGCAGCCCCAGGCCGCCCCAAGCAGACCGGAGCTGTGCGGACAGACCAGATGCTGCCGCGCAGGTGGAGGGTGGCAGCCCTGGGCCGTCCCTCGGTCCCGTCCGGCTCCTTTGCTCCGGCAGCTGCAGCGGGAGCGCTCCGTGCTCTGGGCCTGCCCGGACCGAAGGCGGGGCCTCTGCTCGCCTGAAGCTTTTGGAACAAATCAGGAGTCTCCCGGGTTCTCCACGTGTGTCAGCCCGTGTCCCTTGCCTTGCAGTCACCCCGGTGTTCACCAGCATCCCCAGTGACACGACGGTGGAGGTGGGCAGCAGCGTGCAGCTACCATGCAGCTCTCAGGGGGAGCCTGAGCCCGCCATCACCTGGAACAAGGTAAGGGCTGCGGCGTGTGGCTGGGGGCACCTGCCCCTGCCCGCTGCTTCTCCAGACCCCCCGTAGCTGGAAGGCAGCCGTGGTGTAAACAAAATGAGACCAACTTTGGACGTGCTCCTTTACGAGTCCTTCTTGGTGACAAAAGCAAAGAAAACCCTTTTGTTAGATCCTTGGTCCTGTAATCACTAGAGAAGGTTTCCTGTTGTTTCATTTCTCTGTGTTGTTCTTATTAAGCCCAGTAAAGAAATGAATATCAGTGTTTCATTGCAAGCAAGTGTTTTAATATGAAACTTGTCCCTGGAGGTCGTGCAGTGGTGCCCCGGGAGGGAAGTGCGGGGTCTCAGGGCCCTGCAGCCTCGGCCTCGCCGGGTGTGGCTCAGGCATCCTGGCTTCTCCCGCACCACCCACCCCCAGTACACGTCCCAGGAAGGTTGCCTTCTGTGGCCACGCCCCGGCACGCGCACCCCAGAGATCCAGGGACGTCCCAGAGTGAGGTCTTAAGCTTTTCTGGGTCTTTTGCAAGCAGGTGGGAGAAGTTCCTCCCCTTGAATTGGCATCGGGCGAGTTCCTGCCAGCGTCGGCGGGTCTCAGCACAGCCACCGTGATGGATCCATGAGCGAGGTCCTGGCAGGTGGTGCCCCTCTCCAGGGTAAATGCCTCTGCTCCGCAGTCTGACCCCTCTGTTTCTTCCATTTATCTTGCTCCAGGACGGGGTCCAGGTGACAGAAAGCGGGAAATTTCACATTAGCCCCGAGGGCTTCCTGACCATCCACGACGTGGGGCCTGCAGACGCCGGCCGCTACGAGTGCTCGGCCCGGAACACGATCGGGCAGGCAGCGGTCAGCACGGTGCTCAGCGTGCACGGTGAGCCCGCGGCACTGACGCTCCCCGCGCGGCCGGAGGCGACCGAGGAGAGCAGGGAGCTTGGGGGTTCGGGTGTTATCTGAAGACAGCACAGCCCAGCCTTGCAGGGAGGTGGGCGGGGTCCAGAGAGGCACAGCCGTCCTTCCTCCTGCTGCTGTAGCCTCTGCAGGCCGATTTGGTCGTGCCCTTGGAGATCTTGCCTCGCTCTGGGTTTCCTGGTTGGTTTAGTGGTCACCCAAACCCCCTCAAGTTCTACAGCATGTCATTCACAGTCATCATTTGGCAAAGCACAGACGTAGTTACTGCTGTGAAAGAATCCCGGCCCCTTCACTCTGTTCTCTCTCTGTTCTGGGTGTGTGTGGCCTTGTGCGGTCCTGGTGTGTATTAAGTCTTCATTTTAAACCCTCGAATAATCAAGGACCGTTCCTTTCCCTGGATCTGGTTGGTGGCCCTAGAGCCAGGTGGACCCTGGCTCTGTGCCGGCCTGCAGAGCTCACTCAGGGCATCCCGTCCAGCCCCACCATCTGGTCCATCCAGGTGTCACCTCCACCTTCCTAACACACTCCATGTGTTCTGGGCCAACAGGGTAAAATGCACAGCCTGTAGCTTTGCATAAAGTCTTTTTAAAAAAATATTTTACTTATTTATTTGGTTGCGCTGGGTCTTCGTTGCAGCTCGCGCACTCCTTAGTTGCGGCTCGCGAACCCGTAGTTGCAGCGTGCACGTGGGATCTGGTTCCCTGACGAGGGATTCAACCCGGGCCCCCCGCATTGGGAGTGTGGAGTCTTTTAACCACCGCTCCACCAGGGAAGTCCCCGCATAAAGTCCTACAGTTCGACCCAAACCTGCACTTTGTCTCCAGCGCTCTCTGTGCCCCGCTTTCACCTGCCACCCCCCAGCACAGAAAGCCTGAGTTCTCAGGTAACAGAGCCTCCACACCCAGGCCCCTCCTCTGGACGATCCCCCAGTTCCTCCTGCAGGAAACATCCTCCACCTGCATGTGCATTTTTGCCTTTTCCACTTTAATCACCTAATCTGCCTTCCCCGAGGACTGGTGAGCCTCAGACCTGCCTGGGTGTGGTTAATTTATATGCCAACACCTCACACCCCGTACTGCACACTCCCTGCACGGTGCCTGGAGCCTGTGGGCACCTGCAACCAGCAGTAAAGACGAGACTGGATACCTTTTTTTTTGAGGGGGGAAATGTTAAATGACCTTATTTTCCCATTATATTAGAGCGTGAAGTGATTATAAATTAAATCGGTGAATCTCCTGACTTAGAAACAGTGTTTTTCTCAATTAATGTTTATTTTTATACTTGAAAAGTAATGTTACTTTAACATGAATTAGTTACACATGAAGTTTAAAAATAATCTCCCACCCGTAATCCCACTCCCCCAAAATAACCACCCTGAACATTTTAGTGAATTTCCATTACCCTTTTTTCTAAGGCATATAAATAAGTGTTTTTGGATTATTTTTCTGTGATCATTGCTTGAAGAAAAACAAAGTCAGTTTAAATCATTGGTAGTAATGAAATATTAGGGTAATACAATTATGTAAGATTGTTCTGTCCATTTGTCTAACACATGGCATAAAAATATTAGCTTCTAAAAATTGGTAAATTGGGGCTCTGTTTGAGATCGGTGTCAGGAGGGCGTATGTCCCGGTCTGGAGGGGGGTGTATTCCAGGAGGGAGGGGTGTGTATCCCAGAACCAAGTGAAGGCAACATTTCAATAAGGACATTTTCAGCCATGTCAGATTTTCTAGAAGGTCGAGTAATTTGAAGGAAAAGGATAACGTTTATTAAAATGCGTGCTGTTGGTGACCTGGCATGAGACATTTTGGGAAATAAAGATAAAAGATGAGTTGGAACAAGGTTATTTTATTTAGCAAACTCTGAACTCTAGAAAAATGTCAATATTAAGTGAAAAAGGAATGAAAAGAGGAAAGTAGAGAGGGAGCCATAGCTTCATAGGTGTCAGGTTTATCCGAGTGTGCCTGAGTGTGCGTGAAGATATGTGCACGCATGTATGGTTATGTGTGTGCATATATGGTCACGTATCTGTGTGCACATGTGGTCGTGTGTGTGTGTGCGTGCCCCCATGCACACATGTTGGGTGTAAGAATGTCTGATCCTTCCTTGAGGGGATAGGGTGAAGGGAGAGCAGAGTCTCGGGAGGGTGGGGGGGCTGAGATCCAGCACCCAGGCAGGTTGGCCTTTGACGGGAGGAACACACAGAAGCCACTGGAAATTAAAGCACCACACTCTCCGCCCAGCAGGGCTGCTGCTCTGGTGGGTGGGCCTGAGTCAGCGCCTCCCCTGTTGGGGGATGCTTTGGTAGAAGAACTTCAGTGTTTGAAGTTACAACTACCTTGTCCTTTTATGGAGTATCCCATGATTTAAAAAATTAAGTGTCTGCAACTTCCATACAGTTTGAAAATAGCTTCTCGTAGAATTTGTGATGAAATAACTTAAGGTTTGGTGTGAAAAGTAGAAATAACATTGGAGAAAAGCATGCCTCAGTCTAAGTGACATAGAGTCTAGACACTATTCTCTGACTCGCTTGTGTGCACGTTTTCCGGTGACGTGCGACCTCGCATTTCCTAGTTCCCGATGTCAGTAGGAACGGGGACCCATTTGTAGCCACATCCATTGTTGAAGCAATCGCGACGGTGGACAGAGCCATAAACTCCACGCGGACGCACTTATTTGACAGGTATTTGCAGAGGCGGGTGGGGCTACAGAGGGTGATTCTCGTACGCAGTTTTCACCTGTTTGATGGGAACAAAACACTGTTTTAATTTGAAAATCATAAACAGTGTTGGTGTTAACTTTGCTGGGGGCTAAGATAACAGAAAGATACTCCTTTCCAAGTAGAAACTGAACTATGATTCACAAATAGAACATTTAAAAAAAATTTTGACTCATTATTTTGGCTTGTTACTCAGTGATTTGGCAAAAACAAAATATTTCATAAGCCCTTCGTGCATTTGTTCATCTTGGCAATTCTAACGTGTCTTTTCTGCATTTGAACTGAAATAGTATATTGGTGTTTTTTTCTATTGACGTAATTAATTATTTGTTTTTAGTGTCTTTTGGTTTTGTTCGTTTGTTTTGTTGCCTTCCGCTTGGGATGAGTAAGGTACGATACCTTGTGTCTGTAGAAACGTAGCCACAGAAATATTTAAGAGCGATAATTCTCCTTCGGGCGCGAGTGACCTTTGTTCTCAGTCATCTGTTCCGTTCTTCCCTTTTCTTCCCGAACACCCGCTAGCCGACCCCGCTCCCCGAACGACCTGCTGGCCTTGTTCCGGTACCCACGGGACCCCTACACTGTGGAGCAGGCCCGGGCCGGGGAGATATTCGAGCGGGCACTGCAGCTGATTCAGGAGCACGTGCAGCACGGCCTGATGGTGGACCTGAACGGAACGAGTCAGTACCCGGGCGGGGTCCACACCCCGCAGATCCCTTCCCCATGACGACGTCCAGCCTGTCGGGCCCGGGGTCTGTGATGATCGCGGTCACGTGCGGGTTGCCTTGAGCTGGGACAGTCCTGTGGCTCCCCAGGTCTGATGGGAGACCCAGCGGTGACCTGACATGTGCTCAGCACGGGTGGTCGTGCTGTCCTGGCCCCCGGGCTCTGATCATCGGGGCCTCTGGACCAAGGAGAGCCCCTCGGAGGCCGTGGGTCCAGGTTGGGGCTGTTAGAGAGGATGCTGATGGAGCCCCAGCAGGTGCTGCGCAGACGGTGAGGGTGAAGCCACCCCCTCCTCTGCCCGCTGCAGGGGCCCCGCCCGTGAGCCTCTGCAGGGCCGGAGGGGGATTAGCGCCCAGACAGCGTTTAGGAGGAAGCGTTTTCCTTGCTGGCCCTTCAGCCGTTCAGGACTTCTCAGGGCGGCTGTGATGGAGCAGGCGTGCCAGCCTTGCCCTTCTCTCTGGGGAAGCGGGAGATGCCAGGCTCTCGGGTCTGAGCCCGACGCCAGATGGCGACGGCAGCCCAGTGTCCTATCCCTGCAAAGCTCCTCTCTCGTGCAGGCCTCCGGCGCTTGTGTGTCTGACTGCTTCTCCCCCAGCCTGGGAAATTTCACCTCCGTCTCTTTACTGCTTCCGTATGTGGGTGCTGAGGGCACTGTCCTCTGCAGAGGGGAGCTGCCACCTGTCTTCTTTAAACGTACATGGGAGTCGGTCCCGAAGGGAGAAGCTAGATGCATGGTGGCCACCCCACAGCCGTGTGGGGAGCGTGGGGAGCCCTAGGCGCCGGGTCTGGGAGAGCTTGGAGCGGGAGCTGGTGTGCCAGGTCCTTCCCAGACTTTCCTGCGGGAGCTTCCTCACCTCCCTGCTTGTTCTCTCCCGGGTCCCGGCACTGCTGTTTGGTCCGGCAGGCCCAGCTGGCAGGGGCCCCGGAACAGCGCTCGTGCCCACCTGGTGCCCGGGCTGCTGAGGCGTGTCTCTACCTTCTGTCCAGGTTACCACTACAACGACCTCGTGTCCCCGCAGTACCTGAGCCTGATCGCCAACCTGTCAGGCTGCACGGCCCACAGGCGTGTCAACAACTGCTCGGACATGTGCTTCCACCAGAAGTACCGGACGCACGACGGCACCTGCAACAACCTGCAGCACCCGATGTGGGGCGCCTCGCTGACTGCCTTCGAGCGCCTGCTCAAGGCCGTGTACGAGAACGGCTTCAACACGCCCCGTGGCATCGACCCGGGCCGGCACTACCACGGGCACCCGCTGCCCATGCCCCGCCTGGTGTCCACGGCCCTCATCGGCACCGAGGCCATCACCCCGGACGAGCAGTTCACCCACATGCTCATGCAGTGGGGCCAGTTCCTGGACCACGACCTGGACTCCACGGTGGTGGCCCTGAGCCAGGCCCGCTTCTCTGACGGGCAGCACTGCAGCTCCACGTGTAGCAGCGACCCGCCCTGCTTCTCGGTGGCCATCCCCCCCGATGACCCGCGGGCGCGCAGCGGGGCGCGCTGCATGTTCTTCGTGCGCTCCAGCCCAGTGTGCGGCAGCGGCATGACGTCACTGCTCATGAACTCCGTGTACCCCCGCGAGCAGATCAACCAGCTCACCTCTTACATCGACGCCTCCAACGTCTACGGCAGCTCCGAGCACGAGGCCCGCGCCATCCGCGACCTGGCCAGCCAGCGGGGCCTGCTGCGCCAGGGCATCGTGCAGCGCTCGGGCAAGCCGCTGCTGCCCTTTGCGGCCGGGCCGCCCACCGAGTGCATGCGCGACGAGAACGAGAGCCCCATCCCCTGCTTCCTGGCTGGCGACCACCGTGCCAATGAGCAGCTCGGCCTGACCAGCATGCACACGCTGTGGTTCCGCGAGCACAACCGCGTGGCCGCCGAGCTGCTGGTGCTGAACCCGCACTGGGACGGCGACACCGTCTACCACGAGGCCCGCAAGGTGGTAGGGGCGCAGGTGCAGCACATCACCTACCGGCACTGGCTGCCCAAGGTGCTGGGCGAGGTGGGCATGAAGATGCTGGGCGAGTACCGTGGTTACGATCCGGGCGCCAACGCTGGCATCTCCAACGCCTTCGCCACGGCCGCCTTCCGGTTCGGGCACACGCTGGTCAACCCGCTGCTACAGCGGCTGGACGAGAACTTCCAGCCCGTGGCGCACGGCCATGTGCCGCTGCACAAGGCCTTCTTCTCCCCGTTCCGCATCGTGAACGAGGGCGGCATCGACCCGCTGCTCCGCGGCCTGTTCGGCGTGCCGGGCAAGATGCGCGTGCCGTCCCAGCTGCTCAACACGGAGCTCACCGAGCGCCTCTTCTCCATGGCGCACACCGTAGCGCTGGACCTGGCCGCCATCAACATCCAGCGCGGCCGCGACCACGGCATCCCGCCCTACCACGATTACCGCATCTACTGCAACCTGTCGGCCGCCCACACCTTCGAGGACCTGAAGAACGAGATCAGGAGCCCCGAGATCCGGGAGAAGCTGCAACGGTGGGTGTGGGGGGGGGGGCAGCGCAACGGGGTCGTGGCCCCTGGATTCGAGTCTCTGTGCAGCCTCGGGGGCGGGGGGCACGTGGAGACGGGGAGGGGGCAGGTTGAGGCTTGACTTCAGAGATGAGGGGCCCCGTCCGGCGGGCCTGATGGGAGGGCTGCGGAGGGATGAGATCATCGGGCAGGACGAGACTGGCCCGCAGGCGCTTCGGGGAAGAGTCCCTGCTGCAGCCTTGGGAGCCGGAGTACCAGCCCTTGGCCCCGCAGGATGGGCGGGCCCCCAGCTATGAGGCTTTGTCCGGAGTCCTCTCCCTAAACCCGCTATCCCCCAGACCCGGGCCCGTCGCCACGTCCCCTGCACCCCCGTCCGTCACAGGCAGCAGCCTCCCCCCTCCTGGGAGAGGGCTCACTGGGCCGGGGGCACGGAAGTGGAGGACGCCCAGCGCGCGGGGCAGGGCCCCTGGAGACCCCCGGGCAGCCCCTCCTCCGTGGGCCCGCAGAGGCCAAGGCCGGCCCTGTCAGGCCACGAGGGGCTGGGGTCTGGCGGGACAGGGCTTCCTGCCTGTAGCGGCTGCCTCCTCCCCAGAGTCTCTGCGTCCAGATCGCTGCTTAGACAGGGTCCTCACGACTCCCCCGCCCCCGCCCCTCTCGTGTCCAGTCTGCCCTGGCTCCTTAAGTCCTGTTTTTCTCGTTAATTGTTCCAGTACCCGCTGGTCACTGTGTACTTACAGTATGTTTTCCCATTTGAAAGAACGGCTTTAAAAAGGAAAACTACTTTTCTGTAAAGGCCCGCTTGGGTCATTTTCTGGACTCTCCTGCTCACTAAGAGGTAAATCGCTAATGCTTCAGTCACACGCTTAACACTGCAGTTCAGGCGTGTTCTCTTTAGGGCCTGGCCTGTGCCTTCCGGAGAAAGTGACTTTTACTCGTAGTTTCTCGCAGGTTGTGAATAAGTGAGCGTCATGCTCTACAGTTTAAGATGTTCCGGTGTTCGTTTACATAACAGTGTCAGGTTGCCTGGTACATAAACGCACGCTCCCCCGGTACAGAGACCTTTGTGGTACGGGCTGCTCAGCTAGGGTGTATGGACTGTCTGTATTCTTTATGCTTGAATATCCTCTGTTGTTCTCGTCCAGACTGACGAGATCACTTTCCCGGTGTTTCTTTCCTTTGCCCAGCGTCTGTCAAAGCCGTCTGCTCTCCAGCTCAGCGCTGCTGGGGGCTGGGGGCCCTGGAACTCAAGTTCCAGAGACCCTGGGGAGGCAGTCAGTGTGATCCACCCCCAGGAGAGTCACGCGTTTACCGGCTTCTGCGTCAGGCCTGACTCACCGAGTGGGGATGAGACAGGTGCCCGGGCAGAGTGACGACACGGGACAGTGGGTCCCAGCTGTGGGACAGTGACGCTGTCAGGGAAGAGAGGCTTTTAGACGGGGCTTAAGGGAGCGTGTGCTTGCACCTGTGTTAGTGGCATCCGATCAGATCTTTCCATTTCTGGGTGCACAGCGAGGGGGAAGTGTGGCCTGTGCTGGGGGGCTGTGAGCAGGAGGGTGCCCTGCTTCGGTCTGGGGTCTGCGGGGCCCACCTGTGTGGCCAATCACCCAGGGGTGGGGGGCAGACGGAAGGGGGCCCTGCCCAGGAACGGGGTGTCTCCTTTGGGAAAAGCCCCTGCAGGCAGAGAACCAAACTCACAAGGCTCTTTCTGACTGTGTTTCCATCTGAACTAAAGTTCAGTGTGAACGTCCTCGAACTTGGATAAAGTTCAGTGTGAGCGTCCTTGAACTTGGGGAGAGTGAGGATGGCGTGTCCTCGGACTGAATGCCCTTCCGGCAGCTTCGCGCTCACCCTGCTCCTGAGATGGGGAGCGCTGAGGACGGCCCGGCACGGCCCTGTCCGCGGTCAGCACCCCTAATCCAAGCACGTGGAAAAGGCGTCTCAGTTACAGGACGCACTTAAAAGGTCCAGTGGAGCTTTGGGTGGCAGCTGAAACTAAGCCATTACCATCTTCCCAGGGTGTCAGGAGAGACCAGATAAGAATGATGTCAGAGGAGTCGTCAGCTCTTTGCTTGGAAGCATTTATTTCTAAGGAATTGGAAGAATTTGATGAAAAAGTTTGTTCTTGAACATTCAGACCTTGCTGTCTTAGTCTTTTGTGTGATTCCTACTTAGTAAGTAGTTTCTTCAGAGCAAGTATGTTTTCAGTGTATGGTAGAATCCCAGTATCGTTTTGAAAACGTGTCTTTAGCTGTGTGTGTAGCTTATTCTTCATATGTATGAATGACAAAAACACTGAAAGGGTTTACAGTAAATGTCAAGTTGTCTCTAAATAATCAGGAAAGGTGTGGTTTTAATTTCCTTCCTTGTGTTTTCTTGGCTTCTCTAAGCTTTGTCCAATAAATATATCTGTGTGTGTGTTTTATCATGCGTATATAAACGGGAAGTAGGAACATATCTCTAAAACATAATGGATAGATGCTTTAAAGAAATAAGGGGGTTTTACCAAGTGAAGACCTGAATAATGTCAAATAATGACAAAGAAGCCACGAGGGTTTTATTTTCCGCTAGTTGCTCTGCTCTTCACCAGGTACGGCTTTGCTCAGTGAATTTAAGGCTCTGCTTGGTCTCATAGGTTGTACGGCTCGCCGCTCAACATCGACCTGTTTCCCGCCCTCATGGTGGAGGACCTGGTCCCCGGCAGCCGCCTGGGGCCTACCTTGATGTGTCTGCTGAGCACGCAGTTCAAGCGCTTACGGGACGGGGACAGGTAAGTGCAGACGCACCTGCCACCAGGTGACTCGGTAGGTGGCCGTGTGCCGGGCAGTGCTTCTGGAAGTGGCCTGTGCTGGTCCATCAGAGGAGCTGCCCCTGGTGATGTCAGTGCAGATTTCTTGGTCTTTGTTTTTTGAGTGGCTCACAGTAACGTTTGAGTCCATTTTTAAGTGATAACCCAATTGAACCCACTTACGTCTCATCGCTGGCGAAACTGAGCGTGAGGAATATTTTAACCAGCCCCCTGGGGCTTTTGCGTTTCGTGTTTTCCCTGAGCTTTGCTCTCGTTCTGGGGAACGCAGGTTGTGGTATGAGAACCCGGGGGTCTTCACCCCCGCCCAGCTCACGCAGATCAAGCAGACGTCGCTGGCCCGGATCGTGTGCGACAATTCAGACAACATCACGCGTGTGCAGAGGGACGTGTTCCGAGTGGCCGAGTTCCCCCACGGGTACAGCAGCTGTGACGAGATCCCCCGGCTGGACCTCCGCGTGTGGCAAGACTGCTGTGAAGGTGGGCGTCCCGGGGCCCTGCCGCTCGCCGGGGTCCGTCCTCCTTCACCGACAGTTTGGGTGGAAGCTTAATGCCCGCTAACGCACGGGCTGGAATCAGCACAGCAGTGAGAACACAAACGAAACAGGCGGCTCTAGGGGGTCGCTAAGTTCTGGAGTATCCATACTGAGCAGTACTATAGAACCTGAGGATAATCAAATCATGGTTTTGAAGAATGTGTAATGCCAAGAGATAGGAGTTAGCAATGAGAACTACTGAGTAAAAGAAACAGACAGCAAAACTTGAATGAGCTTAGCTCCCAGCTTTTCTTTAAAACCTATCCCACGTCTGCATTTGATGGCCTGCCTGTCTGTCCCCGCAGATAAAATAGGAACAAGAATCAGATCGCAAAGCTTGCCAGACATCAGATTTAACTTTAAAACTGCGTGCTGTGTGTTCTCAGTGTCCAGAAGAGCTTGTGTAAGCAGAGAAACGTGCTATAAAACACCTCCTGAGGAAGTGGAGGGTGTGACAGGCAGCTGCGCGGCGGCCTCACCCAGGCACCTGGGAGCCCGTGAAGGTGGCGGTGCCTGTCCTGCCGCCACGGCTGTTTCTGGACGCGCCGTCCAGGCGGCTCCTACACAGCATTCCCGAGCCGGGTCGTAGCTAATCTCGACTGCAGGTTCTCATTTGAACATCATTTTGGTTTTATTCCGACTGTGATCAGAGACCCAGGGAACATTGCAGTGGGGGGAACACTGAGGACCCATTCTGGGTAACCCCGCTCTTGTGGTGAGGAAATGGGGCCCCGAGCCTGGGGCAACACCACGGGCCACCCAGCCCCTGCGGGTGCGGTGGGCAAGGAGGGCCCAGAGCCCCGGCCCCCGGCCCTCCGCCTTCGGCTGGCGATGCCCGTGGACACCAGGTGCAGAAACCAGATTTCTTTTGCACCTCGTTATTTCCGCAGGAATAGCCCTGGCCAGGTTGTTCTCGCTAGTAATTAATTTTAATGAGCTGTTATTTTCATTAGTAAGTATTGAAATCTGGGTTGATGTACGTTCTGTGTGTGAGTGAGCGTGTCTGATGTGGTTCTGTGTCTGTGGCTTCTCTCTGTGCGTATGTAACTAATGCATGGACTACGTAATATGTTAAATATATATATAACGAATACGATTTGCAACGTTGTAGGAGAATTCACATGAAAATTAAAATTTCGCTCGCTACGTGCCCAAGTTTCCAAAGCATTAATTTCTCATTTTTATAGCTGTTGGGAACTTGGTGTGTTTTTTTCTCGATTTTTTTAAAAAAAATATTCTGACTAGTATATTAAGGTCGCAACAGTTTTCCACACACATGGCAGAGAATTTGATTCTTGTGTTTGCAGTTGTTCTCTTTGAAAATCATTGGAAAAAGCCAGTCTTTCTTTTCAGTTACAGAATCTTCATTTTCTGATAACTTTACCAGATAGATTCCCTGTAGCTGCTTAGAAGGGAACAGAGACAGGTTTTCTGGTTTTTGCTCCAGAAACCCGAAGTCCTCTGAGAGCCTGAGTCTTGGATCCAGGCTCTGTCGTCTGTGCCACAGCCCAGAGCCTTTTCTGGCTTCAGCTGGACGGTCAGAGGCTTACGCACTCGATGCAGTTTCTGACATCCTTTCTTCTGGATTCTTTTCCTCTTAGAAATAGCAGGCATAGCCCTCAGCTGACAAAACTTAAAGAATGCTCTATAAGCTTTATCTGTTTTTATTTTAGTCCAGAAGCCATATCTAAAAAGTGGCAGAAAAAAAAGTTATGGTTTGACAGAACCAAATGTCGGTAGCTGTTATCGACACCTCAGTGTTTATAAAAGACTCACGGGCTTCCCTGGTGGCGCAGTGGTTGAGAGTCCTCCTGCCGATGCAGGGGACACGGGTTCATGCCCCGGTCCGGGAAGATCCCACGTGCCGCGGAGCGGCTGGTCCCGTGAGCCATGGCCGCTGAGCCTGCGCGTCCGGAGCCTGTGCTCCGCAACGGGAGAGGCCACAGCAGTGAGAGGCCCGTGTACCGCAAAAAAAAGACTCAACCCAAACTTTCTTAAGCTTCATCTCTTAATTGTGTATTTGTTTAATCCAAGTACGAAACCTGCACACGTGAGAAACCTAAGAAGCTGCCCTTGGGAGGATGCATGTCTTTTTCTCTTGAGCAAAGTCAGGAATTTCAGCTTCTCTGTGAGGACTGATGCGTCACGGAGAGGAAGACACACACATGCACGCACTTTTGAGATCACTGTAGAAGTCACTGAAATAGTGCCAACAACTCCTGTGTGGGCAGCACAGCAGGCACATGCCCCACCCGGAGGAGGGACTGCGCGAAGGACAGTGATACTTGCCGAACTGTTCTTAACGTCCCCTTCGTGGGACTTGAGACCCTAACGTGTCTGTGCTTTGCCCGCAGACTGCAGAACCCGGGGACAGTTCAACGCGTTTTCCTACCACTTTCGAGGCAGGCGGTCCCTTGAATTCAGCTACCGGGAGGACGAGCCAGCCACGGATGCGGGGCCTGGGAAGATGCCAAGGTACGGCCGAGCCACGCCGGGACCTGGGACCGTGCACCCTGCCAGCTGGCCCTTGGGTGTCTGTGGGGGGTGTGCCTCAAGGGCACCCATGCAGCCACTCCACGAACCCCGCACTCGGGCCCGGGAGCCACACATCCTTGGCTGTGTCCTGAGTCTCCCTTGCTTCTCCCAAGCAGAGCCAGGATGCCCGGGACGAGGCCCAGTAACGCCTCGGCCACCGCCTTTGAGCGCCCACCAGTAGCAGGGACCAGCGACTTCCGGGAGTTTGTCCTGGAGATGCAGAAGACCATCAGGGACCTCAGGAAGCAGGTTGGGCGCCCCCATCCTCACCTGCCCGGCCCCTCTCCACCCTTGGGCCTGGTGTGCGTTTCTCCTGTGATGGTGAAGGGAAGGTGCTGCCCACATACCCCTGGTCCTTGGCCCGGGAGCTTCCAGGGAGGTCACTTTAGTCTCTGCCCTTCTTTCTGGCTCGGCTCCAGCTGGGCCGCATTGAGCTGCCCTTGGACCTCCTGGGACCGGGGACCCTCGGCCGTGGGCTGCCCACTGGCGCGTTGGGTGAGGGGCGCGGATTCCCCCCAAACACTGGCTGTGAGGGGCTCCGGGTCAGGGCCACGCAGAATTCAAACCTCAAGTCTTGCCCAAAGCCTCCTCTTCAGGGATGACTGTTAAACCTCTGCTCCCAGGGGGGGATCAGGAGGTTTTGATGGAAGTCGGGTCCCCTTGGGTGCCAGAAGGGCACTGGCACATCCGTGCTCCGGGGTTCTTCCCTGGGGGTCTGCAGGGTTTGCAGACCTCCGCACCCCGCCCCTGCCATGTCTGCACGGGGGTCTCAGTGTGATGTCACCTAAGTGGGAGTGAAGAGTGAGATCTCAGGTTAACGGGATGCATGCAGAAGGTCCCAGAGGGTCCCAGTGAGAAGGGCTTCTGATGCTGTGGAACATTCCAGAGACAGGCCTGCGAGTGGGGGATCTGTGGTGCAGGCCACGTCCTGCTTCTGGGGTCTCGGTCCACGGGCTTGGAAGACGTTTGCATCTTCCGGGGAGAAGTGCGCTGGCTGCCCTGCATCTGCTCTGTGCTTGCCCTGTAGCCGCTCCTCCCGCCTAGGGGTCTGGGGACACAGTTGACAGCCTCAGGTGCTAACAGACTCGCCACTGTTGGGGGGCGGGGGCAGGGGGAGGGCTGGCCTGCCCCAGCTGGCCTCCGGCTGGGTTCGGGGCCCGGACAAGAAGCCCTTTGTCTGGAGCTGGAGACAGAAAACCCAAGCAGACCCTGAGCTGACCACACAGCATGCCCAGGGTGGGGCTGCACCCTCGGATGAGTGTCCAGGGCCAGACGGCTGACCCCTGACCCCTGAGAGTCCACAGGGAGCGGCAGAGGCCTGGTCGCTCTGCACACATGGGTCAGGCTGACCAGAGACGGGGGATGCAGGACGGGGCGGTGAGAGGCTGGCCACCCCACGCCCGGCGGTGCCCATCCCACACCTTGTTTATGAGTCAGTTGAGACTCGGAAAACCCGAACGATGGTGGGCTAAATAAACGAGGTGGAAGTTTACTTTCCTCTCACGTATCCCAGAGGGAAATGGGCCGGGGCTGCCGGACCCTCCACGGTGCAGAGGCCCCAGGGTTTCCAGCCCCCGCCACCCTGTCAGCACCTCCCTCCCAGCAAGAGGGTGGCCCCAGGCTGGGGCCGGTGCGTGTCAGGGTCAGCAGCCGGTCACAGCCCAGAGCTCCTTTGAGAAGCTGGTGCAGAGTGCTCTCGTCACCCAGTCCTGTGTCGCACTCTCTCTGCTTCTTTCTAAGGTTTCTCTTCTCTTCTTTACCGACTACTCACCGAGCTTACAGTCCGTGCACTTCTGGCCTCAGACACGCGGAGGTCAGGCTGTTGTCATGGAGCTTTTGGACAAACAGCTCCCAGCTGCCTAACGAGTAAATCTGAGGCCCCAGGAAAGTGCTTTAGACGTTCACCGCGGTCCCCGTTCGTCGTGAGGCATCGTTTCAAGTGAGGGAGCAGGTGCGCGGTACCCACGCTGCCCGCCGCGTCCCGGTGACCGGCGCTTCTGCTTTGCCGCAGATAAAGAAACTCGAGTCTCGGCTCAGCCCCGAGTGCGTGGATGCGGACGGCAGCTCGCGCGCGGACGGTACCACGTGGAAACGGGATCCCTGCACCGTCTGTGAATGCCGCGTGAGTGTGGATGCCGCCGGGGACCCGGGCAGGCAGCAGGGCTGTCAGGGCGCTCCACTGTGGGGTCCCCTCCCACGTCCCTTGAGAACTCAGGGCTCTTCCCCCGGAGCCGTTGCTGAAGGTCGACACGGACATCACTGCCTGCCCCTGGTCAGTGCGGGGCTGTCCACACTGTTCTCGGTCCTGGAGCAAGTGGACCGAGGGGGCAGTGGTGGCCGCAGGGGAGAGGGGCCTGGCCGCTGCCCAGGCTGGGCGGGAGTTTTGGGGCGGGGTTGGGAGCCAGGACGGGAGGACAGCGGGCGGGTCGGTGCACATGGGGACGGGACTTCGTCCCCTGGCCCTGGAGGAGCAGGGGTCCGTCCGGTGTCCCTGGTGGTTGTCAGGTTTGGGCAGAGCCTTGTCCTCCCAGCTCCTCTCTGGCCGGACCTCCTCCTGGTTGACATGTTGCTGAAGGTCGACACGGACATCACTGCCCCTGGTCAGTGCGGGGCTGTCCACACTGTTCTCGGTCCTGGAGCAAGTGGACCGAGGGGGCAGTGGTGGCCGCAGGGGAGAGGGGCCTGGCCGCTGCCCAGGCTGGGCGGGAGTTTTGGGGCGGGGTTGGGAGCCAGGACGGGAGGACAGCGGGCGGGTCGGTGCACATGGGGACGGGACTTCGTCCCCTGGCCCTGGAGGAGCAGGGGTCCGTCCGGTGTCCCTGGTGGTTGTCAGGTTTGGGCAGAGCCTTGTCCTCCCAGCTCCTCTCTGGCCGGACCTCCTCCTGGTTGACACCCAGGGACGTGATCCCGGGGTCCCCAGTGGGAGGTCAGAGCTGGGGGTGGGGTGAGATGCAGGGGCCGGGTCCCCAGGACTGACGGGCTCGGGCGCCGTCTCTCCTCCAGGACGGGCAGGTCACCTGCCTCGTGGAGACTTGTCAGCCGGCTGATTGTCCAGCACCTGTGAGGGTCGGCGGGGCCTGCTGTCCTGTCTGCCCGGGAGACTCCATGGGGAAGAAGCCCTGAGTGCTTCTGAGCCCTGAGCTTCCCCCTCGTCCCCTGGAGAGCGAGGCCGGAACAGGCAGTGCGGGGGACAGGGCACAGCGAGGCCGGGATGTCTCGGGGCCACGGCACGGAGCCGTGTCGGAACTCGCCCAGGGGGCTCAGGCCGGAGTGCTCGCCAACAGACCACGGAGCAGACACGTGTCCTAACTTTATGTTAGACTTCTCAGGTTTTTATTTAATTTTTTCTAAATGAAAAATTGGTGCTACTATTAAATGCACGATTAAATCATTTAGGCTCCTAACTTGATTTCACCTAATGTCACCGTTTCTTCTCAACTGAAAGTTAGTCCCGCCTGGTTCTGGTACCAGGAGCTTGCAGAGTGGAGCCGCCAGAGGAGGGACACGGGATTGGAAAGAAAATCAGTCTCTGGCACACGGAGCAGTGTCTGCGGAGCGTGTTGGGTGACTGGTCTGGGCAGTGAGCACATCCCCCAGCCCCGGCCCTCGGCAGCTCCCAGGGCATCACCTGGACCCACAGGGCGGATGACCCCGCCGCCTGGAGCAGCAGCCCGTCCTGCGGCTCCCGACTCCTTCGCCCGGGATTGGAAGGTTTTTCAGCCGCGTTTAGAACAGGTCTGCGTTCACCTGTAACTTGCACGCACGCTGGCTGGTGTGGACCAGATGTGAAAACCCTCCGCTCCACACCACGGTACCTACTGACCTGCGCGGCCAGCGTTAGCCACGGCCAGCGTGTGCTCTGTCCCACCAGAGCCCACGGGAGGGCCACAGTGCTCTAGATGCTTCTTCCAATGGGAGGATTTCGAATGTTGGGAACTTTCTCACTTCAGGTTGTGTGAGTACCTTGAAGAAAAACAACCAATCCCTATACCTCATTTCTGTTTCACAGCGTGTGATGTTCGATGAAATTTCGCCCACGCTTTAGTTTTAGATACATCAGAAAAATCATTTCCACTCTGCAAAAGTTCTCGTAGGATTCAGTGAAAAGCAACTTCCATACCTCATGGTCTCCGTCTTTTTAACTGACCAAAAACCTCCCGTCTTGTTCCAAATACAAAGTGGTCTGTGTTCTGAGAAACATGTCCCTGGACGTCCTGCTCAGTTCCGCAGACCTGAGTGTCCACAGCGAACCGGGTCCTGTGCTGGGCGCGGATACAGCACCCACCTGCCCTTCCCCCAGGAGACCCTCGAGGACCCCGGCCGTGTCGGTCCGAGGGGCCAAAGCCTGTGGCCCGTGCGGACCTCTTCACGGGGTGGGGGAGGGGAGGCAGGGCTCCCGCCAGCATCCAGCAGGTAGTGGGCAGTTTGAAAGCCTGGTTTCAGCCCAGCACAGGCCTCCTTCCCGGCCACAGGAGACCCCAGTGCCAGCCCTGCTAACATTCCAGCCCGAGGACTCGACAGCAGCTTACACACGGTCGGCTTGAAGTCTGTCCTCACACATCACTAAGTGATCAGTAAAAACTCCAGCGTTTCACGGGCACGGGACTTCTTTTGAACTAATAACTCACACTGAATAGATAACCAAATCTTGGAACCAATCTCTATAAGCAGAAAACGGATAACTTTGTCTGAAAGTTGATGGCTGTGTAAGTTGCTCAGGTATAAAATCCCGCCTTCTGGAGTGTTCTGGTGTCTGAAGGTGCCTGGGAGGTTTATCTGTGGTTTCACGCAGAGGGTGGGTTTAGACAGGCAGCCTAGCATGGCGTTGTCTGGCCCGACAAGGCTGACTGTGATTCACAGAGAAGTTCTGCGGTTGCGGTTGCAATTGGAACGTCTGCAGAGTCGGCCGTTTGATGAGGTGGTGGGAGGGGCCTGGACACGCCTCCAGCCCCGTGGGGAGCTGCGTGTACATATTCCCTGACTTTTCTAACCCTTTGCCAGGAGCAAGTGCCTTTCTTCTGTTCATTGTAATCAGTCCGTCACCAAAGAGCCGTTTGCACTATGTAACGATGCCTTTCAGTTCCAATAAATGGGCCACATTTTCAAACGGAGAATGGGTGTTCTTCTTTTCATGAGCCGATCCCAGAGGCGGGTCCCCGGGGGAGCCCAGGGTCTCTGCATGGACCACCATTCATAGAAAAAAGTGAAAAAGGAAGAAAAACAAGGGGATTAGTTAAATGGAGGCTATCCTCCCCTGTGGCTGGGATGCTGTCCTGTGGACAAAGCTGACCTCTGTGTTGTGAATTTTGGGCAGGTTGGGGGCGAGCTCCCAGGAGAAACCTCCAGCCCCTACCCCACCCCCGAGGTTTCTGGCTCTGTGGCCAGAAACGTGTGACCGTGTGACAGCTTTCCAGCCCCTGGTGCCCTGGGTCCAGGCAGGAGAGAGGATGCCGTCCTGAAGGGACCTGGAAGGGATGTGAGGGTGTCTTTGCAGGAGCTGGAAAAATCATGGCTCTTTATGGAGTTATCACAAGAAGAAAATTGAAAGGGAAAAATTCAGTACTGAAGTTTTTGAATTTGCCAAATCAGTTCAAAATTCGTGATGAGACACTTGATCTTTCACGATCCTGCCTCACTGCAGGCAATGCTGAGTCTGAATCGTCTGGTGCTGGCTGTCCTGGGGAGCTCGCCCCGGTCACAGGGGAAGCTGAGGGATTGCGCGCAACGACTCAAGCAGCTGTCTTTTCTTCGAGTGACAGATGTCGTGTTACGTACGTTTTTGTGTAACGTGAATAAGCTCCTCCATGTAGTGTTGGGTACTTGAGGATCCCCATGAGCTGGTGCTCGGGAAGCAGGTACCCAGGTAGAGTGGCTACAGAAGGGCGTATGGGCCGCAGGTTGATAGACTGGACGATGTGGAGGCCAGGCTGTGGACCCGGAAACGGGCCTGCCTGGACTTCCTCTCCCTCCCCCAAGACCCAAGACCAGCACCTGTGCCATGTGCCGGCCACACCTGGCGTGCTGACCGCACCTGGGATGGATGGCGGCCCCCTGGCCCATGGAAGGACCATCAGTCAGTCTGAGCTGGGGGGTGGGAGAGAGCAGTCCCCCTTCGGCCAGATTCTGAGCAGGCACGGTGCCCTGACCACCTCCCCAGGGGACCCAGGGTCCACAGTCCATTCCACTCGGCTGGAGGCCGCCTCTGCCAGAGGCTGGGGCCCGAGGTGCAGAGGTTCATGTCACCTGGCCCACCTGCAGCTCACTTGCTCTCCACCTCTCAGTCAACAAAAGACAAATTAAATGAGGCGCTTTCCTGGTCAGAGGTTGACCCAGGTCAACACAGGTCCGGGCATCCTGTACCATTTCAGTTGAAACGAAATGGATGATGTAAAGCTGGCGAAAAGCGTCTGTATCTTGCTTTAGAAAATGAGGAGAGGGGGAAAATGGTGCAGATGAACCGGTGTGCAGGGCAGAAATAGAGACGCGTGTAGAGAACAAACATGGACACCAAGGGTAGAAAGCGGGGCGGGGGAGGGTAGTGGGGGTGGGATGAACTGGGAGATTGGGATCGACATGTATACGCTAATATGTATAAAATAGATAACTAATAAGAACGTGGTGTATAAAAAAAATAAACTTCAAAAAAAGGAAAATGAGAGAGATCGATATAAAAACAATCAAGAGAGGGATTCTGAGATAATTACGGTAAAACCTAATTTCTTGATCTTGGTGCTTTTCATGAGTTTCTTTACAATAATTTATTAAGCTGTCGGTTTACTTTTAGGTAATTTTTTGTGTATTTTATTTGATAATAAAAATCTGAAGTCATTAGAAAGATATTTAAAAATTAAGCAGTTTTAACAGTTGGGAAGCAGGGAGATATATGGGACCTCTCTGTACCTTCCTCTCAATTTTGTTGTAAGCCTAAAACTGCCCTTAAAAAAATAAAGTCTTATTTAAAGGAAAAATGAGGAGAATGTATGGAAACATTCCTCGTGCCTTCTTAAAATATTCACACCTGTTTCCTGTGGGCAAAATTATGTGCTCAGTGACATAAATAGTTGTGTTTTGTTTGCCAAATGATTTGCCAAAAGATTCTTCCTTATATGTATATGCATAGCTGATTCACTTTGTCATAAAGCAGAAACTAACACACCATTGTAAAGCAATTATACTCCAATAAAGGTGTTTTTTTTAAAAAAGAAAGATTCTTCCTTGTGCTTAGAGAATGACCCAAAAGCAATTTTTAAAAAAAGTATTTTCTGGCAGAGTTTCAGGAAGTCATCTGAGTATGTTTTTTCTGGTTTTACCACCGCATCACCATCCACAGCTGTAGCCATGAGACCCTAGAACCTTGGAGACAGATGGGGGAGCAGGACGGAGCACGTCAGCGATTGGGGTGCGGAGTCCTCTGTCCCCGAAGCCACCAGAGCCTTGCATTTCCCAAATGCCCACCATGGACGGTTGGGAGCCTCGGCTTGAACAGCTAAATGGGTTGTCCTGTAATTGCAGAAGAGGGGAAATGGGCCCAGAGGCGGGGGACCTGCACCAGGCCACCCGCAAGTGGAGGGCAGTCCTGGGGCCCCCTGCAGCCAGCTTATCCCAGGCCTGTGTCTGTCCTGTCCCGTAGGCTCCTCTGAAAAGGCTCCTTCCCGCTGTGCGTCCCTTTGGGCTGCCATCCTGTTTTCTTTAAGCGGCTACTTTGGCAAAGGCCCTGAACAGACCACGTTCCTGTTTCCTCAGGTACTGAGTGTTAAGGTTTCATGCTTGAAATCTTCTAGTTGTGGATTTGCCTTCTTTTATGCTAATGGTAACAAATACTCTCAGACCCAAAACCTGGAGGCGTTGACAGGGAAGCAGCGTGTTTGAAGTTGGAAGGTTCCAGAGGCTCTAGTTGTGCCTATTTTAATGTTTGTGGGATTTGTGGAAAATAGCTCAGTCTTATTTGCTCTTTCAGTGTCTGGATTTCTTTCTCCAGAGACGGGGTCTCCAGAGGAAGGAAGGCCGCCAGAACGTCTCCGTGGTCTTTCCCACGGCAGCCTTACCTCCTGCCGTAAACGTTTCCCTAACTTAACAGAGTGATCTCGAAGTCAGGCTTTTTTCCCATTATAACTCTGAACATCAGCCTGAGGCTGGTCTAGTCGGTTCTGCCAGGAAGCCCCGTTTTTCAGAAATAGCTTCTTTATGGGCACTTTGGTGTTACTGGGGAGGGAGGGGACTGTCCCTTTGTCGCTTGCAGGGACTGTTCAAGGGTAGAACGGTGAGTCCGGTGTGGCTTTTCTGTGCGGGAGGTTTGGGGAAGGAGGGGGTAGGAATCTTCTGATTTTCATTATAACCTTCTTTCCTTTTCCAACATTGAGCATAATCTTAAGTATCATGGAAAATGTTATTTTTGATGTGTTTTATCAAAATCGAATCTCTCTGTAATGGTTATTAACCCTCGATTGAAAGCCCTAAACTTCGGAGCTGCATGACGTCATTGTTACATGCTTTTCCCATTAGCTTCATCCTTCCTGGCACCCAGACGAATTCTCCTGTTGTTTTGTCTTTGAGCAAAACAAATCAGGGTACACAAACAGAGCCTCTGCTGGATGACTTAATTTGCAGCTGTTCTCACAGGAAGTCCCTGGAAAACATTGGTGTTTGTGTTCTTTAAAAATTACGGCACCAGAAATTAACTCAGAGAATAGCCACGGTCACCATTTCTTGTAATCGTGATTCAGCGTGAGTAAAGTGAGAGGGGACGGGATGCTGGTGCCGCCTTGGCCGTGTGTCCACGGAACATCTCAGCCGGGCTGGGTCTCGCCTCTGCTGCCCGTGGCCCCACAGAAGTCGGGAATCGTGGACCCAAGGCTCAAACCCACTTCTTCTGACACTGAGGCCAGTACTGTTCTCATTTCACCAGACTTAGAGAAAATGAACACCTACGTTGAATTAACACTTTGATTCATGCTGTGCTTCACCCAAGGTGCTGCTAGAAACGCCTAATTCATTGAATGTTCCTCACGTGGGGGGACGACATTCTGTAACTTCGGGAATCTGAATGCTTGAAATACGGTTTCCTGTTCGTGCTGGACTACAGACCTAACCACGCTTTCATTCGCTTACGGAGACCCTGCGCTCGGGGCCGTCCGTGCGTGTGTGTGCGTGTGCGTGCGTGTGTGTAGTTCACACCACCTGTTCCTGCTCTGCAGACAGCTGGGGGGTTCATATCAAGTGCCTAGCGCAGAACCAGGCTCTAACACAAGGGCCATAGGAGTGCGGTTCTCTTTCTGGCCACTTGGGCACGGCTGTGCTCCTGGAGACGTCTCCGATCCCCCAGGTTCCACATTTAGTTCTCAAAATAACAATAAGCAGCGACTTGTGTTTTCATGCCGACAGGAAGAAGGAAGAGGTGCTGAAATACTTCACAGGCCCTGCCTGAATTTAAAGGCAACAGTTTGCACGAGAAACTCCCTCACTGGACTCAGAATATTGTGAAACGAGAGGCCAACGGCTGACACCCCAGGTCTTGCAGAGGCCGGGATACACCTGGACACAGCCTCAGCCCCCAGCCTCCTTCCCGCGTGACTGAAGCCCGCTGCCCTGCCCCGTGCCCCTTTCCTGCTTTTGTGTGCCCTTGTCCTTACCCTCCTTACGTGAACCATTCCCGTGCACCCGCTGCCCACTGCTGACCACCTGAGCCCCTGGTGGCCGACCTCCGAGAAAGTGCCAGTGGGAGCGGGGCGCCCGTCTGCCTGAACTGCTCTGCGGACTCACCCATTATTGTTCCTGCGTTCAGCTCTTACGTCCTGGCCACGTTACAGACTCCTTAGTGACCCCCTCTTACCTTTATCTCCATGAATTCTTACTTGGTACGTACATACAAGAGAATATTACTCAGCCATTAAAAAATGAAATAATGCCATTCGCAACAACATGGATGGATATAGAGATTGTCGTCCCGAGTGAAGTGTGTCAGGAAGAGGAAGACAAATACCATAGGATATCACTTATATGTGGAATCGAAACTGTGATACAAATGAGCTCATTTACAAAACAAAAACAGACTCACAGACATAGAGAATAAACTTACGGTTACCAAAGGGGAGAAAGGTTGGGGGAGGGATAAATCAGAAGTCTTGGATTAACATATACACACTACTACATATAAAATATAGAGTATATAAAATATATATAAAATAGAGACCCAACAGGGACCTGTACTCAGTATTCTGTAATAACCGATATGGGCAAAGAAGAGATGCATATATATACATATATATATATACAACTGAATCACTGCTGTACCCGAAACTATTACTGTAAATCAACTACACCCCTATATAAAGTAAAAATTAAATTTTAAAAGGTCATTGCTGATCTGGTCCTCATGTCTCATTGGCAACGGCCCCATCGCTCTTCAAGGTGAAGATCTTTACTTGGAGGCTGATTGTAATAATCTTATTTTTGCAGATAGCGTATCTGAAGAGACAGGTGAGACAGCGAAGTCGCTGGAACAGCGTTTGAGGCGTGGGTCTGGGGGCGCGGGGAGCAGGTACAGGGCTGCCAGCTGCTGCGTGACCACAGCACGGTCAGGGCCTCGCTGCTGGCCACCAGCCACCGTCCTGAGGGCGTGATGGTGACCTTCCGCCTCTGTCCCCATTCTGCCACCGGCCTCCTCAAAATGGGTGGGGCTCACTGCCCTTTATTGAACCGACGGGAATGGGCTTCCTCCCCTGCTTTCTCTCGGCGGTGGAGACATAACCCTGGAGAAAAGAGAAACGCCAGGAAAGTCATGCAGGGGTTTCTCTGGTTTTCATAAAAATGAGTCAAAACAGCGTCCCCGTTATTTATTTCCTCTTAAACATACCGTTCTCAGGCCTAGGAAAAGCCATATAAACCTAATTTTCTGTTCTATACCCTATAAAATAATTAGTCCACTCTAAATTCCGATCTACCCCGTGGGCAACCAGGCACAGGTCTCACCGTCCTAGAGCCCAGGCCCCAAGCTGATGTCCAGAGCAGCAAAGGTGTGCAGATTTGCCATAGCTGTGGAATCTGGGGAAGCAGCTGGACCCTGGTCAGCGAGTGGGGAGAACTGAATGCTGAGCTGCCACGTCCCCGTCTCGTCTAACTCTGCAGCCCGCTCCCTCACCCCTCCCGGCCCTGGACGAGGCCCCAGGGCCCCGAGGGGCCCGTGCGAGCCCAGGTGCTGCCGGCTTCTGGATCCTTCTCCTGCATATGACTCACCCGCCTGCTGGCATGGCTGCAGCCTCGTGGGGTCGTAGAACGGCTCTTGGGGACGTCTTCCTGCTGTAGCTGCAGTTAGGGTGATGTAAAGGCCACCCTTTCATCTCTGAGCTCGAAGAGATCTCTTTGTTTTCCTTCTTGGTCACTGTACGAGTCGGCGTGCTGGGGTGGAAACCAGTGCTTTGAGTTCCCCTGACACCTACGTGCCACCTGCCTGACTTTTGACAAGTTGCCTGACCTATCTGGGTTCCCTTTCTCTTCATGTAAGACAGGAGAAAGAACACCTTCCTCATAAAGTAAGACAGCATTAGGTGTGGATTTCTTCTCTCCTTCCACCCCTGGAGACAGACACCGAGTTTTGCTGTCACCGAGGAGACGTTTTCAAAGGCTGAGCTGACACCCTCTGGCTGAAATTCGAAAGATGAATCGCCGAGTCCCAGAATTACAACTTAGATCTGTCAGAACTGCCAATGACAAAAACGTAGCTCAACCTCCAGAGAGAATGTGAACTTTGCTGGCGAGGCACGTGGTAACGTGGGTGTACCTGAGCCCCAAGGAAGCAGGACCCCCGTGTCAGCTCCTATCTCCACTTCCCTCTCAAGGCTGCTGTAATCTTTCAGTGGAAGACGTGGATCTTGGTGGCATCCAGGGTCGCATCAGCTGCTTCACCCCCAGAAAGACAAGGACCCCCATTCACAGCCCAGGGAACAGTGGTGATCAGGTGTCTGGGGCAGTGCCCACCTCTGGGGCTGTCCCCGTGAGCTGTGAGGACATGGCCGCTCAAGCCCAAACCACCTCCTGGAGGGTGAGCCCCCCTCACAGCAAGACGGGGTCTTCAGGAAGGTGGTGGGCATGCCGGTCACACTCAGAGGAGCCAGGACTGCAAGTTCCCCATCACAGTTGTGTTGGGGTCCCTCGTGGGCCAGTCGCACCTTTAACCACAAGGGAGCACAGGTCCTTTACAGGAAAGTAACCATGTGAACAGTTGTCTGTTATCAGGACAAGTAACAACTACTCAGACTTTATCCACTTATTATCTTCCCTCCACCTTTTGTATTTTTCCAGCTTTTAGGGCAACTGTCAGTGAATCTTACAAAACTAAAGGTGTTTCCTCCAGATTTGCCCTAAGTGCCTTCATGGAAATCTGGTTTCCTGGAATTATTGTAATTACTTATGCTCAGGAAAACGTTAGCAATATGAATTGTCCATAAACTGGGAGTGGATGGCTTTGGTCCCCCCCAGGTCTTCTAGAATCTTCCAGCCAGGGCTGGCTGGACCTGCAGTGCTGTTTCTGTTGGGAGGCTGTGCACTAGGGCTCTTGGAAGGGTTCCTTGTGTTTAGCAAAAGCTGGAACAATTGGTGCTTAAAATTAATCCCAGAGTCGCTGGTGTGTGCTGTCTGGGCCGGGCCCTTTCCAGGTGCTTTGTCATCTCACCCCCCAAGGTTCTGGTCCATACTCTCTCCCGGCCTGAGGCCTTCATCCAGCAGGAGTCAGCAGGAATTTCTGCTGCAGGGAGCCACGAGAGACTCTGCTTCGGACAGAGTGGCCGTCAGGCCAGGGGCAGCGTTTGCTGGATTCTCCCCCCGTGTGCAGTGTCCCTACGTCCTGGAGTACCTGCAGCAGAAAAACCGACAAGCTGGACAGAGCCTCGGTCCCGCACGGTGTCGGCCAAGACAGGGTTTCCTTGTTTGAAGGTGAGGGTTCCTGGAGATACATCTGACCTCCCCCGAGTCTCCTGCAAGTGTTTCTGGAGCTCAGAGCCATCCCCAGGCTTCAGGTTGCCTGCCTGCCTGGTCTCCACCAGGACATCTGAGAGCAGTCCCCAGGAAGCATCGGATCCTCCCGCTGTGCCCCCAGCTTCCCCTTCCCAGCGACAGTACCACTGTCTGCGGCCTCTTCCCAGGCCTGAGTCCACAAGTGACGCTTTGCACTCTTGGGGCCCTTGTCCGGCACCCGCAGCAGCAGATTAAAGACCAGTATCACTGGGGGAGGTCACTCCCCAGCCGTGCCGTCCTCTGTCCTCTGAGTCCTGTCTGGCAGCTCTCACAGAAAGCCCTCCCCGTGGTCCTGGCCCCTCCATGGGGTGGAGCTGGGGTCCTGTGTGTCCAGGACATTCGATTGTCCCGGTACATGCACAAGTCAGGCCAGCAGAGTCCTTCTTGTGCCTGGCGGGGGCCATTCAACCACCAGTGTGTCTGCCAGAGGTTTTCCAGGCATGTGGCCTGTCCCCACTGCATCCTGGGGACCCTCATGCCCTCCTTTCTGGTCTCCCCGGGACAGTAGAGCACTGGTTCTGAACCTTGGAACACGGGCGATGCCTGGGGACGACAGGGGCCTCTGGGGGCGGGGTCAGGGTGCTGCTGGCCACCCTGCCCAGCCCAGAGCAGCCCCCAGTGTCCTGGGCAGAAGGCAGAGACCCGGGGCAGATCCCCCGATCTGCCCCAAACTCTGTCCAGCGACCTCCCGGGGAGCGCTCCACTCTGAGCTCTGCCCTGTGATATGGAAGCCCGGCCTTGTGGGGCTCTCGCTCACCCCCTGCCCTTCCCGACGCCACGTGCCACGCCCCGGCCCCTCAGTGCCGTCCGTCCACGCTGCCTCCCGCCCCGCTTCCTCCAGCCAGACGGGCTGCCTTCTGTGACTCAAATGTCGGGTGTGCCGCGGCCTCTGCCTGGAAAGCCAGCCTGTGTGGCGGGTCCTGTGCGTCCCGGGCAGCCCAGCTCGACCTTCCCCGACCTCTGGATCCAGAGCATCTTCCTCCTGCCACTGGGCCTCGTCTCCTTGTCAGTGTTCTTCACAGCACTTAGGTCAACCTGAACGTCTCCCCGATTCATTTGCTTTCTTGTGTTGCCTTGGTGATTGAGTCCACCTGCTGAGTTCCCAGTGAGAGTGGATTATGACAGCAGAAAACCTACATAAGAGACACTTCAAAGAGACAGGAATTTGTTTTTCTCTCATAAATCAGGACATCTGGCGGTGGGCAGTGTAGGGCCCACCTTTCTGCTCGGCCCTCGCATTGTGGGGCCCTTGTCCTCACGCGCTCAGAGTGGCTACTGGGGCTGCTGCCATTGTCACGTGTTCCGAGCAGCAGGAAGAAGAAAGGGCCAAGAGCAAATGGGAGGCTGCCGGTTGGATTAGACCCGCTTGAAGACATTCCATGGAAACCCCCCCAAGGACACTGTGGCTCACGGCCGCTCCCGCCTGCAGCATGGGCTGAGAAGTGTCAGTTTTCAGACGGGCACATGGCTACCTATGGAATTAGACGCTCTATCGGTAAGAAAAAAGGAAAAGTTGCCACAAATAGCTTTTGCCTATATTTTTGTCTGATAGCTGTCCTCTAATAAGGGAGTTGAAATTGTTCACCCGGAATCTCTAGCGCTTACACGGCACCTGGGACGCGGCCAATTCTCAATAAGCCTTTGTGAGGGTGAAAGGTAGGCTTCTCATCACCCCCGGAGCCGGCCTCAGAATTCTCGACACACCGTGCGGTCGGCTCGGCACAGGAATTGGGGTGAATCTCCCTGTAAAACTTTCGGTGGTTCTGAAGCCCCGAGCCCTTCCTCCCCTCTGCTCTCCCCTGGGCCCCGGGTCGCCGTCTGGTCTGAGCACATCTGTGGTCAGAGCCCCTCCTGCCTGGTCAGCCCATATTCACCCACGTGGCTGCACTTGGACGTGCTGGGGAAGCAGGCCGTCTTCTGTGCCTGGCATGGGAAGGGGACCCCTCACCAGACCAAAGACAGCACCAAAACCTGTGCACCCCATGGTGTAGGAGACGCTGGGCAGGGCCAGGGAGGATGGGCTTCTCTGGCCTCGGCTCCCACCTGTGACCAGGGACCCCCGAGGTATCCTGGGCCACCTGAGCAGGACCCAGTGTTTCAGTGGAGTCCAGGCACTGAGGACACAGGTGGACGACGTCCGCTCTCCAGGACCTTCTCTGGGGCCGCGGAGAAGAGCGCTGGCCCAGGGTGCAGGGCCGGGACCCACTGTGGTCTTGGGAAGACACCGAGGGCTGTTTGGGAACGTGGGCGTCCTGTCGTGTAAAATGGGTCCCCGTGAGAAAATCCGTGTGTGCGGGGACAGTGGCTTCCCTATGGGCACAGAGGCACCAGCTCCCAGTTAGTTGACCTGCCCGCGGGCAGCCGTGCCTCCCCGACTCTGACACGAGCTGCGGAGAGAAAGCCCCGGCACCTCCGAATAACTCGGCCCCTGAGGGCGAGAGTCCCCGGAGCATCTCAGGGTCCAGGCGGAGCCGCCCCTCCCGGCCAAGCTCCTCTTTCACAAAAGCCGGTTGTTTTGCTCTCTGCTGGGTAGGTTTCCAGGGGGACAGGGTGGCCAGAGCAGCTGGGGCGCCCAGCCCAGCTACATGAGGCAGAAGAGTGAGTAAAGGAGAATGCGGCAGGTGAAGTAGGTGTGGTCAGGGGTGCTGGGAGGAGAGGGCATGTCCTGTGAGCCGACCGGGGAAGCCAGCGACCTGTGCCCCCGAGCGGAGCATCTGTCCCAGTTCGGGCAGAGGCAGAAATGATCTCTAAGTGTTTGAAGCGGGGGTGGCTGGGCCCCTCCCCTCCAGAGCCTCGGGACTCACACTTGCCACTGTGCCCACCCGGCCTGGGACCAGAAGGGATGGTCTGTCCCCAGTCTCCAAAGCTGGTGGGGGGAGTTGCTTACAGCCTAAGAAGTGCTCTGAGCCCATGTGAGGAGCCAAAGGCACAGGGAGGAAAGCCACGCGCGAGGCTCAGCCCCACGTTTGCTCGGAACTTGTGGGATGTCCCCTGCCGTATCCAGAGGTGAGAGCCTCTCTTGTCTGAAAGGCTGGCCAGGCGCAGTCATACAGTCACCATTACTGAGGTTCACCAAGCGCCCGGGGATGTCCTTGACCCCAGGCCCAGGGGCCGGAGCTTTCCCGTGAACTGCAGTACAGAAGAATTTGGAGTATGCCATGGGACAAGCATCCCCGAAAAGGTCATTCGGCCTCTGTTTGCATGATACAGGGCCCAAAACAGGCCGCTGAGTAGCCAGACCTGGTCTCCGGCACGAGCAGCGGGCAGTGTGTGTGGACGCCGCACACCAGGAGGTGGTACCGGAGGGTTATGAGAGCGGCTGGCCCCATGCTTCTCTCCCGGCCCCCTGCACAGAGGACACACAGGGCCAGACGGCAGAGGCTCCGGTGGAAGAGAACCTGGGCTCATGACACTTGCATGGTGGCCAGCCAGGCTCTGTCCACTTCCATTCCAGCCAACATGTGCCCAACCCAGATAACAGGGCGACCACGGGGCCCCAGGGAGAGAGGGCGCTCTGCTCCAGGGCACTTCCCACCTTAGCACCTGCCAGGGAGGAAGACGTGTCCCTCTGCCTTCCTAGGTTCTTCTGGCTGGTCTAAGAATTAAACTGACATGAGACAGATTAACGGGAGAAAATCCAAGTTTTAATAACACGTATGCATGGGAGACCCCCAGGAAAACTGAGTCGCTCACCAAAATGGCCCAAACCCGCCCTTAACGCACCATCTCAACCAAAGACAAAAGAGGGTGTTGGGGGTTTGGGACTCGAGAGGGGAGGCAGGTAATTCACAGGGAGACGGACAAGCACACGTTCGCCGGGCCAGGCAGACTGCAGGACACAGGGTGACTCTGGTCGCTGAGGGTTTCTGCACCACCCCTGCAGGCCTGTCTGGCGATGCTCTGTCCCTGTCACAGGCGCTCTGTCTAAATTCTTCAAGCAGCAAAGGGGGAACCTCAGAGTTCCTTCCTGGGTCTTTTGTGCCTTGACTGTTTTCAGCTCAGAATAATCCACAGGCCAACGACATTTGGGGTGGCCGGTTTTGCTCCCTACACCCCGTCTGGTGGGACTGAACGGGGATTGGGCTCTGGTTTCTGGTAAAGTGGGGAAGAGCTGAGTTCTCCCTAAAGATGACACAAATCTTCACGGCTGTATTCCAACTGCCAGACCTGGGAGGACAGTTTTATCACAAAGAAATACATGGTAAAATCATGTTTCCTGTGTTTTCTTGAGGTTCTATCAGGAATGTCCTCCCGGGTACGAACTTTCCACCCTCCAGTCATGGTCTCTTAGGAGAGAGGCCAGAAGAAACAAGGACGATATCTGTTAGGATGGCTGCCGGATCGCCAGCGTTGTGTACACGGGAGAAAAATTGTAAAAATCAAGCTGCCGGGCTTCCCTGGTGGCGCAGTCGTTGAGAGCCCGCCTGCCGATGCAGGGGACGCGCGTTCATGCCCTGGTCCAGGAGGATCCCACGTGCTGCGGAGCGGCTGGGCCCTTGAGCCATGGCCGCTGAGCCTGCGCGTCTGGAGCCTGTGCCCCGCAACGGGAGAGGCCACAGCAGTGAGAGGCCCGCGTACCGCAAAAAAAAAAAAAAAAAAAAAAGAAAACCAAGCTGCAAGTATAGACCAGATGCAGTGGGGCGGAGCGGCCGAGGGTCCCTGCATTACTGCTCCTCTCACGGGGCGCAGGAGTGAGTGACGGGTTCCTGCTCTAATGAAGCGGGCTTGTGCTGAGATCTTGTTGAGTTAGAGGACGTGGAGGAGGATGTCGCTGAGGGCTCTTCGCTCTGAAACTGGGCAGGAATCCTAACCCCAGCCGGGAGTTCAGTCACAGGGGAATTGGTGGGAAGCTTTTTTCAAAAAGCAAAGGGAGGGAGGGGAGAAGGGAGATGCGTGTGGGAAATCGGGCGTTCACGTGCGCCGCGCTCCTGGAGACGCAGCCGTGGTGGAGACGTGGGATCTGACACGCTTCAGGTTAACACAGCTGTGCACATGGCTGGTGTGGACAGCTGCCCTGTCAGCTCAGCCAGGACCCACGGCTGAGGCTGCAGGTCCTCCCCGGGGTCAGGGAGGAACCAAGGAAGCACCCAGCGACCCCAGGACCGCACAGAAACCTCCTCTTCTCTTACCTCCTGCCTTTCCTACTCTCAATATATCCTTAATATATTTAATACGTGTACTTACTGCATATTAATATACTTCATACTTGCTTTTATTCTTCATTTTAATCAAGTCCTACTCTTCAGTCTTTTCCTTTATGGGCTTTTTGGGTTCTCATTAAGAAATCTTAAGGAAAGTTAAGATATTCTCTTATATAATCTTCTAGAAACTTAATAATTTGGTAATTTTCCCTTTCATATTTAGTTCTAGGAAGCGATTTGGAAATGATTTTGTTACTGAGCACAGGTTCATGTGCCCGACGTACAGTGAAGCCAAATAAACCGGAATGTCGGAGTTCGGAGCAGAGAAAGGTTTATTGCAGGGCTGAGCAAGGGAAATGGGGGGCTAGGGTCCCCGAGAGCCGAACCACTGAAAGGGTTTCAACAAAGCGTTTTAAAAGGCCAGGCGAGGGAGGGGTGTGGCTGGTTGTTGCAGGTTTCTTGGTGTTGGATCCTTTGTTCTTGCGTCCGACCACGTAGGTCAGGTAGCGGTGTTCGCGTGAGCCTCCAGCAAGACAAGTGTTATTCTCTGTTCTGCAGCCTTTTATCTCTATACGAATGGAAAGTTAGTATCAGCTTGTCGATTTCCACCAAAGAAAAAGTGTCTGCAGGGGCTTTGACTTGTATCGCATTGAATCAAGAATTCAATTTGAGTTCAGTTGACTTTTTAAAACACTTAATCCTCCCGTGATGTGTAAGCATGAAATATTCCTACATTTTTTATGGCTTCTTTAACAGGCTTTGGCAAAGTTTTATAATCTTTCCCAAAGGTTTTGCACATTTTTCTTAGGTGTACTTCTTGTTATTGCTGTTTTATGCTGTTGTAAAGGCTATTTTTTTAAAAATCACTTTCTAGTTACATGTTGTTTGTATATAGAAAAGCAAGTGAATTTTGGATTTTGACCTTGTATCCAACAATCTTGATAAATTCAGTTATTAATCCTAATAGCTTTTTAAAAATATACTTTTACATTTGTCTATATATATAAAATCTTCTTTTTTTTGTAAATAAGGACAGTGTGTTTCTTTCCAGCTCTCCCTGGCACTGGGGGCCCTGCTTGTCCACGGCCTGGCAGGTCTCACCTGGTTGTTGGTTTGTATGTGGTCAGTCCCTGTTCTCTTTTGCATAAATAGAGTTGGTGCTCAGAAACAGTAATAATTACAGTAAACTTGGGATTGCTTCCTGTCTTCTTTATACCATTTTAGAGATATTATTTTTGCAGTGCGTAATTGCACCAAATTTTCTGGTTGAGCAATTTCACGGTTCTAAGTGTCAAACGTTCACAAATAACAATTCATTATTTCTAGTGCTGAACTGGTAAATCTGGGCCACGTGCCTGGTTTTCTTTGTGTTAACAACGAGGATTTTTGTAACAACAAGGCTCAGTTTGGGAGCCTGGTTAATTTCACAGTCAGGATAGGAAAATAAGGTCTCCTTTACTCATTGATCAGACTTCTGTGCAAGAATGCCCTGGCCTTCTTCCTTTAATCCCTGTCTGAGCACCCAGCTCAGGACAGGGGCGTGGAGGTAAGAGAGCAGGCATGAATCAGCCTGCTGGGTGAACCTTCATCCAGGGCTTGACCCCTTTGCCTCCTTGAATCTTGTCCGGCTGAGCACAGCACTGATCTTGTGAGTCGACTCTGTCTGTAAGTATTCAGTGTCACTTTCCTGGTCTCAGGGGGTGGATGGTGCTGGGGAGGGGCAGAGCCTCGGGGTCCCCGGGGGTGGGGGTGACTGGTGGCACTGGCAGGGGCCTCCGCAGATGCTTTTTGTTGTTTAGTTTTATCTCTGCTTCTCGCCGACACAAAGGGTGTTTGGGTCACCCTGGGAGCCTCCAAAACACGGACATCGAGTGGCGCACGAGGTGCTTCCTGCCCTCCATAAAGCTGGCGCATTCAGGGAACAACTTGCAAAGTGGTCCGGTCCAGTCGGGAGGTCAGCGGGGCTGGGCGTGCACCACGGTGGGTGCAAGGCTGACTTTTCTCCCAGTGGTGCGATTCCTTGAGCCAGAGTTTCCTCGTCCTCTTTGGCCCTGCAGATGCGATCGTGAAGGACCGTCAGAACAGCATGAGCGGCTCGCTCTGGACACCCCCAGTGGGACCGCCTGCAGGGCAGCGGTCTGTGAAGACAAACGCACAGACCCTCGGAGCTGCTGGGCGCCGGCTGGAGTCCCCAGGCCGCCGTCAGGGCTGACGTGCTTCTGAGTTCAGGCCAAGTGCTGGAGAAACACAACCACGGTCCTCCAGGTGATGAAACAGTAGTTGGCACTCCCGCTCCAGCTGACTTGGGGCCAGCCTGCGGTCGCCTTTCATCAACAGATGAGCGCCCAACCTGTTTTCTGTGCGTTTCTGTGTCATGACACCGTATTTCGTACAGATGGTTGGTTCCTTAACCGCGAACGCTGCGCCAGCGGCGGCGCTGGTACCTGAAGGATGCTCAGCCGACACGTGTGTTTTCTCCCTGAGGGATCCCGCAGCCTCCCGGCCCCCAGGCCCCAGGCAGCTCTGCCACACTCTGCCTGGGGCCACTTTCGATAGAGAAATCACCACCCAAAGCACAAAAAGACAACGCAGCGCCAACTGGGCCGTGATGGAGACCCTTGTGCCCGGGACGAGCTGGAGCAGAGGCTGAGCTTGCACCCCAGCTGGGAACGGGTGCTGCGCTGTGGTGCCTATCGGTGCCCTCGCGATACTGTGAGCATCCATTTGGGGTCACGAATGCCTCTCAGCGAATAGGATGTTTTCAGGCCTGGAGTCTGCGGTTAAGGAGGAGCCCTGGAAGGGGGACGGGGCGGTCACGTGGGCGGAGGCGGCGCTTCTCCTCCCGGGCGCGTCCTGTCTCCTGTGACCCTCGGGAGCCGAGCGCGTGCGTGCGGTTCTCCAGCCTCGTGGTTCATCTGTTGGAGCCTCAGTGTCGGCGTCCTGGCAGCTCTGATCACAGACCCCTGACTCACTGCCCGGTGGGAGCTGTCGAAGGGGCTTCTGCAGAAGAACGTTTCACCTTTGGGGGGACCACGAGCTCCCTAACGTCTGAGGGGGAGCAGGGAACAGGAACGCCTCCGAGGAAGCGGGTCCAGGAGGCCTTTGCTAAATGCAGCAGCTGAGCTCCCTGGACGTGACCCAGCATCCTTCCACTTTCCTCCCGGCCTGTCCAGCAGGCGTCCACAGAGCCGCAGGTGTGATGGCTTCCCAAGCTCCCTGGGGTGGACCGGCCACCTCCCAGCTCGTCATACTCTGTGTCGGAGCAGGAAATGCAAACATTTTGGCTGGAAAAGACGAAACCGTGGAAGCTCAGCGCACATATGGAAGCACTCCTGCGGTGAGACCGCAAACCCTGAGAAAGACTGCTCTCCCCAACCGTGGCATCCCAAGCGTTTCCAAACAAAAATTGTTTTCCCAGTTTGGGGGTTGGAGGAAAGTGGATTTAAATGCTGCCAGCAAAAAATATTTCACATGGCAGGTTTAGACAGCTCTATTTTCTCAAGAAGGATTTTTACAGCACAGAGTCGACTGTAGAGAGATTTGAATGAGTTTGTATTCAGCATCTGAGGCTTTTGTAGAACGAAGAAATGAGAAACAATTACAAGCCCACCAGTGTCCTGGATCCACCTGCAGTTCGAGTCTCCGTGGGATGCCCCAGTGTGTTGTCGTTACTACTAATTAATTAATTTTTTATTGGAGTAGAGTCGATTTACAATATTGTGTTACTTTCAGGTGTACAGCAAAGTGATTTGGTTATTCATATATATATATATATATGGAGATATATATTCCTTTTTTTATTCCTTTCCACTATAGATTATTACAAGATATTGAATACATTTCCCTGTGCTGTGCAGTAGGTCCTTACTGTTTATCCATTTTATATTTAGTATTTTATATCTGTTAATCCCAAACTCCTAATTTATCTCCCCTACCCCTCCCTCACTATCCCCTTTGGTAACCATAAATTTGATTTCTTTTTTTTTTCCTTTAATTAATTATTTATTTATTTTTGGCCGCGTTGGGTCTTCTTTGCTGAGCACGGGCTTTCTCTAGTTGTGGCGAGCGGGGCCTACTCTTTGTTGTGGTGCGTGGGCTTCTCAGTGCAGTGGCTTCTGTTGTTGCAGAGCACGGGCTCTAGGCACGTGGGCTCAGCAGTTGTGGCACACGGGCTCAGTAGTTGTGGTGCATGGGCTCAGTAGTTGTGGCACACAGGTTCAGTAGTTGTGGCCCACGGGCTCAGTTGCTCCACGGCACGTGGGATCTTCCGGGACCAGGACTCGAAACCGTGTCCCTTGCACTGGCAGCAGATTCGTAACCACTGTGCCACCAGGGAAGTCCCATAAATTGGTTTTCTATGTCTGTAAGTCTGTTTCTACTTTATAAATAAGTTCATTTGTACTATTTTTTAGATTCCTCATGTAAGTGATATCATATGATATTTGTCTTTCTCTGCCTCACTTCACTTAGTATGGTAATTTCTAGGTCCATCCATGTTGCTACAAAAGGCATTATTTTGTTCTTTTTTATGGCTGAGTAGTACTCCATTGTATATATGCACCACATCTTCTTTATCCATCCATAGGTGGACACTTAGGTTGCTTCTCTGTCCTGGCAATCGTGAATAGTGCTGCAGTGAACATTGGGGTGCATGTATCTTTTCAAATTTATTATTATCATCACCATTACTGCAGTCCCACATTACCTAGGAATGACCCAGGCGGTTGGAGGGGGCAGTGTCTGCACCCCACACAAGGTCTCAAGGCTCAGCGATCAGATCGGTGCTCAGGGAAACCTGCTTTGAACTTGCCCTTCGATAACAGGCGGGTAAGTGAGTGATCAGCCATCCCACCGTGCCCCCTGCTGTCCGGCCCCAGATACCCAGCCACCCGCCTGCTCTCCTCCTCGCGGCGCACAGAAAAGCTCCTTTAAAGCTTCAGATTTCCCTGCTTTCCTTCTCAGAACCTTCTGGAGCTTTGCGAACCTTTTGGGATGAAATGGCAAGCTCTCTGTCTCGAAATAACCTCCTAGGCCCCTGTTGGAGCCGTTCCCCATGGGACCCTTTGGTGACGTCCGTGCTCCTGTAAAGGCTCCCCTGCCCAGAAGCCCAGCGTCCCTGGTCAGCCAGACCCCAGCCACCAGGCCAGCTCTGGGCCGTCTCACCCCAAATAAGGCAGACGGTGGCCCTAGACACTCGGAGAGTTTCTGTTTCTCTTCCTGCTCTTTACTCTTCGTCCTACAAAAGCTTCCTGCCCTCCCTTCACCCCGCTGTCAGTTCTCCCAAAGAAAACCGGCTGCTTCATGCCGTGTTGGATAAAGTTTGTTGGTATCACTTAAGCTGTCTCCTTTAATCCTTGTGTGACATCCCCAAAGCTTCTCATGCTGGGGCCACTCTGCACACCTGGCCAGCCCACGGGCTTCACGTTTCCTGGTTCCCACGGACGCTGGTGAATCGGGTCCGTCTGTCTGTACCGAGGCCTGTGCAGTGACAGCTGGACGGAAGCAGCTCCTGAGGTCCCTGGTCTGCTGGAGGGGCCTCACCAAGCAGACCTCGGGCAGGACTCAGAGCGTGATGCAACCTGGGATCTCCCCAGGGGCCCGGCCGCCCATCAGGGACAAGCCGGCCGCGAGCCTGGGGCCTGGAGGGTGATCCGAGGACGCCAGGATCCCCGTCACTGGAGGAGATCTTCTGAGACTCAGATTCCACCAGACCGTGTAATTTTCCCATAAAATTCAGTAACACACAACCACAAATTTAAGTCACCCTCTCAGCCCCCAGACGGTTCTGTAACATGAGAGTAAAGCCATTTATAAATCTTCAAAAACAAATTCCGCCGGAGCTCATGATGAAACATTTGCACAAAATTGCTTTTCCTTCTCTCTGTCAGACTCAACATTCCACCTTCATATTTTTCCAAAACCTTCTTTTTCTGGCTGCAAATCATTGCTGCCTTAGCCTCCTGCACTTTCTCTGACTTTCTGTGGTCGGTACTAGCAATTAATGTTTTTGAAGGAAATTATTTTTTATAAATAGTGACATTTTCCCCTAGTGATTAGCAACCCAAATGCACATTGATTTAGGTTTGTACCTCAGCAGAGACAAGCTGGAGGCTGCCGTCCAGTCCCAGGGGCGCCGCCGGCCGCTGGGCAGAAGAGGCTGGGCTGTGGATGTGGGCCTGGCTCCTGCTGGATGGGGGAGGGAAGGCCCTTCTGGCTGGAGGGCAGGGGGCCCGCCGTGGTACAGGCGTGACACGGGGTGACTGCCTGGAAGTTGCCTGGGAGGAGGGGTGGTCCACTGAGGCCCGGGTGGGGAAGTGACCAGGGGACACAGTGGCACGTGAGGGCCGTGCCCCCCAGAGCCACCTGATCACGTCCAGAGGACCCGCTTGCCTTCTCTCCGCTGGAATTTAGAACATCCTGTCTCGCCCACCTCTGACCACATGGGGCTGGGCCCTGACCCGCCCATCGCCGGGCCAGGCCAGGGGAGAGGCCTCTGGACGGCGGGTCCCTCAGAGAGGCTGTGTCCCCCATGCTGGCCTCACCTTCCTGCCCTGCGGTGCCCATGGAGCCGGTCTGCATTCCACCAGGCAAGCTGGGCTCGAAGCGTCCCTTCCTGGCCCCAAGATGAGTTCCAGAACCTGGAAGGATCCCACTTCCTTAGGTCTGCGGAAAATTCCCAAGGAGTGTTCTCCGCCCTCTAAGAAAATAGGTTTCCCCGCTTAGGTTTTTATTTGAACAGTGGGGCCGGTGTTTGGGGAAGGTTTCTGGTTTCCCACCAGACAGACCAGAGTGGTGCTTCTGGGGTGATGGGGACACCGCCGGTGGGCACGGCCAAACCTGCCGGCCCCTGTCACACGGCGTGAAATCCGCCCCCGCACCATGCTGCCCACACAGCAGCCCCGTGCCGGGGTCATTAGCACCCAAACTTTGGAGAGGAGCAAACCACACCCGGGAAAGCTAACCGCCGGCCTCAGCTGCGGATCCAGGGCTGCCGCCACAGAGGGATGCTCCCCGCCCATGCTGGGCTCGCCCGTGTCCTGATTTGTGGCATTTGCTGATCTCAGCCTGCTTTCAAGCAGCACACAAATTCCCTACATTTGAGAGACGTTGGTGCCCCTCCAGCCGCCCCCTGCCAGATGGACGCCAACCACAAGGGCACAGCATTTGCAAGCCCAGGCAGAGCAGAGGCAAGCCCCCTTCCTGCCCCGTGACACAGTTCACCCACAGGTGGCCTGGACACATTCTGGGTATTTTGCATCCTGAAGTTTTGGGGTGATTTGCGCCGCAGCCGTGGAATCAAGTGCACGTCGCGTCATCTGGGGATGGGGCGTGGGCTGTGGTTTCCGGTGACAAGCAGGCCTGGGCCGTCGGGAGAGAACGGGGCTGCGGAGTGGTGGGGGGAGGCATGATGAGGGCGGGATGAGCCTCCAGCCAGAAGCCACGCTCCGTGCTAACCCTCCAGTTAGCTTCTCTGAAGGAGGGGCAGCTGATGCTGAGTGAACACGCAGGGCCTTTCAGACCCAAGTTCCTCTGCTCATTCCCACAGCCAGTCTGAGCTCTGTATGGGGTCCAGAGAAGAAGAGGTGACGTGTGATCTGATTCTTGAAGGATGGACAGGGGGCCTCCAGGGAGGAAGGGAAGGAGGCCACACCAGACAGAGGGGCCCGGACAGAGCGGGTCGTCAGAAAAGTCACCCGGATCCTGGGCTTGAATGTGCTCAGTCCGGCGGGGTTTCACAGGGCCCGGTGCCCAGCACGTCTGTGGACGCATTTCTGCCCTTGGCCTAACGGGACATCGGTTCTTCCCGAAGCAGTGCAGACGGGAGCTTCCCGGAGCCAAGCTGGGACACAGCCTCGTTCACACGGACACAGAGCTTAGGCTCCTGGAGACAGCACCGCAGGGGAATGGGTCCAGGGAGCTGGGAGGTGTGTGGACGGCCCAAGGACAGATGTGGACGGACACAAGGACGGGACGCACAGAAAGAGGCTGAGCTGCCAGCCTTGCCCTTACGTGAGGCTCCGGCCACGCCACCCACTGGTGGCCACTTACCAGCTTCGGGGACGGACACCTCGTCTGATGCTCAGACGTGAGTGTCGAGGTGATTTATCCTGAGCCGCACGAGCCAATGTGAGAGGCTGTGACTGCTGCCTCCCTCCTCGCAGGCCGAGCGGGCCGCGGCGCCGCTGGACGCTCACGGCAGCTGTGCTGAGCCCGGTGCCCGGCGGCTCCAGCTTGGAAATGCCGCCTCACGCTTGCTCCTCTGGCACCGGGAGGGATACAGGCCCAGGCGGCTCACCCCGACCTCCTCGTCGTGAAGACGTACGGATTCCGGTGCTGACGGGATGCTAGGCTTGCGAGCGAATCACAGATACTTCACTTTCGTGCAGACGTGGCGGCTCTGTGAGCCGTGGGCAGGCTACCCTGCGTCCCGTGGGTGTCCCATCCGCAGGGGAGACCCCCCCGACCTCCATCCTTGGATGTTTTGACGCAACTTGTTACCCAGTCTCAGTTCTGTTGTGTATCTACTGTGTTTTTTTCTTTTTAGTCTCATGAGCTTGGCGTCCAACCAAGGTGAGTGTATCGGCCCTTCAGACTGGTCCCCGGGAACGGGGGTGGGGGGCAGGGGGCCAGGAGGGCTACGTGCAGAAGGGGACACTTAGGGTATTTCAGCATTTCACTTTCTTTTCAGACCTTCAGGTAAAATGGCTCCTGGAGTTTATTACCGATTAAAAGCAATTCTGAAAATGTTTACAGTGAGATAAACTCTCAGCGACTCCCACGGGAACCTCTATGAGGACATTTTCTCTAAGGTGCGGTGCGTGCCGTGCCCGAGGTTGGGGCGCCATGTTCCCGGCGGGGCCGTGCTCGCGGGGGGAGGCAGGGGCAGCGCGCCCTCGTGGTGGGCACGCCCGCGGGGTCCCTGGGGGCCTGGGCGGGAGGGAGAGCGGGGGGAGGGGAACAGAGAAGAAGGGAACTAACACCACGTTGGAACCGCCCCCCTCATTCTTCGGCCCCTGTATTGGGTCACTCAAGCCCCACACGTCGGGAGCTAAACATCAGAGAAACATCGCTTGTGCCCAGAAAGCAGGTAACGCTTCCCAAAGAAAGTTCCATCCCACGTCCCAGGCTAGTGACGGCTGAAGCTCGCTGTAGATACGTTCACTTTCAGCCTGGAAACCTTGCAGGGATAAGAGCGGTAAAGGAAAAATAACTGCTGACCCCTTGAGGTTTTGCAGGACCTCGTGATCCGGCTCATGGGACAAGCAGAAGAGCAAGAAGGCTGTGCTTCCTTGAAGGCCGGGGCTCCAAAGTCTGCAGCCCACCTCCACCTTCAACGCTGAACCTCCTGCTTCCCCTTTCCCTTGGCGTAAAAGAGCCTGAGTTCGACCCCGAGTTAACACGCTCCTTTAGGACATTAGTCCACCACCTTCTTGGTCTACCGGCTTCCGAGTAAAGTCACTGTTCCTTCCCCTTCCCCTCGTATGCTGATTTGTTGTCCCGTCGTGCGGCGAGCAGTACTAGCTTGTGCTTGGTACCAGGAGGACGGGGGGCTGTGTTTAGGGGGAATGAAACATCCCGCCTGGTCCTCGTGGGAGACAGTCGGGTGGGGATTCGGGGGACAATTAGATGAATGGGGGGACGTTTGGGCAGGAAATTTAAACTTGAGGCTGTTGGTATTTACGGCAGTGGGCAGGAGTAGCCGTGTGCAGGGAGAGGGCACAGGAGGACGGAGCCAGGATTGGCACAAGAAGAGGAAGGGGCAGCGGGAGCCTGGCGAGGGGCAGGGGACTCTCGGGAGGCAGCGGGGCATCTGTACAGCGGGTCAGGCCCAGCCTGCGGCCCCTGCACTGTCACCCCTACGCGGGCGTCCCTGGAGAGCTCTTCCTTCCTCTCTGCTGTCCGAGTCTCACTCCTCCCGGGCCCTCCGGGGAGCAAACGGGGCCCTTGCTGCCGTGCTGCAGCTCTTCGTGTGCCTGGCGGGTCACCAGCGCAAGGACTGCAGAGCTGCGTCGGGGTGGGAAGTGACGCCGAGGCGGCCTGCTGGCCTCCCCAGCGCACGTCAGATGGGCCTCTCCTCCCAAAACCCCCCTGCTCTCAGGCTGCTATTCAGGAAGTTCTCCAAAGCCACCTTGGCTCCCACGGTGAGAACTTAAAACTGAGACCCGTTAGCTAATGGGAGATGTCAGTGTTGTTACCGTACGTCCTGATTTCTCACGGGGTATCCACCTGGAGTATTCTGGTTCCTTGGATTTAAAACTGAACTTCCAGCTGGGGAATCGGAACACACTCTCACCATGTCCTGCTTCCTTGGAAATCTCCCTTCCCAAGGCCTTTCTTGGTAAGTGTTTTCCTTCGCGTTCAAGGCCAAAAGCTTTTGGAGAAGAAGAAATGATACCCAGGAAGCCGATCCGTCCTCAGCTCCAGCCTTGCTTTTGTGACCCCCCAGACGCATCCCACCACCCACTCCCGTCCCGCCGTCACAGCGCATTCTGAGGGTGGAAATACTGTTAGTGAGAATTTTAGGACAAAACTTTTGAGCCCGAAGTCTTCACTCCTCCCTTGTTGCAAAGGGTGTCTTCTGGTGCTTCCTTACTATCCTGGGATGGGTTTTACAACTAATAGAACTTACCTGCACATACAATGAAAAATCAGGATAGTGCCCTAAATGTAATATAAAGAGCAAAGAAGAAGGGATTTATTAAGACTGAAAATCGGCAGAACAGTATTCAGCTGGATGCTGTCAATGCTTTTATTTCCATCCCACGTCTGAAAACGATAATCATATATTCATACAAGTACAAATGCCATCACCTCGAATACAAGTATTTTGGATGAGTGACCTTGAGCAGAGTTTTGGAGAGTCTAACACTTTTTTTGAAACGATGGAGAACTTTTGGCAAAGTTCTGAAGAAACATCATGGTTTGCACGATGACATCATCCCTTAAAGTTCATTGCAGTTAAAATTGTGCCAAAAATATGTTTGTGTTTCAGGTTACATTAAGACCATCAGAACACCAGAAACGGGTGTGAAGTGCTTTTCCTGTATCAGGGTCCGGTGGGACGGCCAGAAGCCCCGTGGGAGCTGGGCCAGTTCTTCCACGGCTGGGGCTGCCGGAGCAGCCAGGATGTCGGACCCCCGGGCTCTGTCCCTCAAAGCCACCAGCATCCCCCTGATCACCGTGGCCCTCCAGGCCCTGCAGACTCTCCAGACACCCCGAGGTGGTGGTGGCCTTGGTAAGAGAGGCTGCTCTAAGCCTCCTTCTTTGTGGAGCCCGTGTCTGGTCTTGTACAGAAGCCCTGGGATCCGAGGACCCAGGCGGGTGGGCACAGGCCGGCAGGAGGTCCGCTCAGAGCCCGCGGCTCATGGACGTGTGTCGTCACATGCAGATTATGGGGTGACTGGGTGCATTTCCATTTAAAACTCAGCATGTTAAAACTTCACCAAGGTGTAGAGTATTTCGTATTTCCTCCTGCCTACTGCTAGGCTAGGAGGAGGAGACTGTGATATTTTGCAATAATTTGAGGAAAGTGCATCATTTCCCATCTTCTCATTGCATAGGAATCACCCAGGCAGACAAGACTCATCCAGGGGTAAATTATTTTTCCTGGCTTTTTGCATTAAGCTAAGTAAATTAATGGAAATAGGTAAAAAAGTCGTCTGTGGAAATATAGAAGGTACAAAGTAATTTTCATTCCTTTGAAACGAAAGACTGCTTGACATAGTGTACTTTTCCTTCCCCAAAAGTCGTGACAATTCAACAGAGATGAAAACTGTCAGATGTACTTTGTTGTGAGAAAATTATACAATTTGGGGATAGAGCTTTCTTTTTAGTTTGGACTATTTTTGTCACCGCACTGACAGATAGAGAATGTTCTTTTTACAGATTAAAAACAAATTAAAAACTATTTTAAAGAGTAATCTGTTCAAACAACATTTAGCAGTTAGGCCCTAAGAGGAGTCAGAAAAAAAAAAGATCTGAAAATCTATCAACAATTTTGCTAAAGCTAAATCACACCAAAGACCTTTCTGTTTGCCTGATAGTTTAAATGTTTTATTAATTGGTTACTGTCTTGCTCTAGATTTAACATCTTAGCTCTGCTTATATAATAACGATGTCCGCTGGGGAGGGCCTGGGGGTCAAACCTGGGCAGGACCCGACCTGGGAATTAACCTTCCCTGATCTTACACGTGACATTCTCTTTTTTGCACGTGCAGGAGAGGGGCTGGTGGTGGAGGTCACGCTGGGCTCTTTGCTCCGGTATGCGCCTCTGCATCCTGTCTGAGAGCTCAGGCCCCAGGCCCCTCTTCCCCTTCCCGGCGCGGGTGCTGGCTGTGGCCCTGGGGGTTTAGCCTTCCGGATGGGGACCTGAGCTCTTCACCCCAGCTGGCTGGTCCTCTCCTGGCAGGTGAGCCCTGCCCCTGCCTGACCCACCCAGGGCACCTGCGCCCCTGTGGCTTCCGCCCCAAGTCAACGCCCGGATTCTGCCAGGGATGGAAGGAACGTGCAGGGAAACCAAGGATCTGCTCTAAGGACGTGATGCCCGGAGCCATCCCCCCTCGACCACCCCGGGCAGGGGCTCTGTGAGTTCGGGTTACTGAGTGCTGAGGGAGGGTCTGCTGAGCACGTCTGGGGTCTTGGGCCCCTGGGAGGCGCGGAGCGGCTGCTGCTAGGAGGCTGCTTCAGCCTCTGCCAGCTGGTCCCAGAGCCCCGTGAGCCGCAGGGGACCGGGCCCCTCGGGGTCGCGGCCGAGTGATACATACGGTGGTGATACTCAACTCTCAGGAGAGGAAGCAGGTGAAGCAGAGGCTGCCCGTGTATGAGGCACAGGTCGGTGCCCTGGAACCAGAGACAGAGTCCTCTCAGCAGAACAAGAGGAGGTGCTGGGCGGAAAGAGCAGCCGCAAATCGGCGATGCCCCCGCTTCCCAGAAGGCGGTGCTGTGCGCCCGCGGAACCGGCCCCCTCCACCTCCGTAAAGGAAAGGCCTCGGCGACAGTCCTGGGTTGTCGTCCGCTCGGGGCTGCCTTGAGGCGAGACTGATGCTCTGAGGCCCGGGCGAGGCTCAGTTCTCGTCAGCCTGACCAGATTAGTCGTGAACAGCAGACGGTTTAACGAGGAGGAAGAAGATGCCATGAACACAACGCACAGCTTCTGGGTTTGGGGCAGAGACGACGGGCCCTGCGTCCCATGGCAGCCGCCAGTGGCTCCATCACCAAGGGCTGCCTGTGAGCCGTGTCCCGTCTCTCCTTGACTGTGATTTGCTGTGTGTTGCCGAGCGATTCACCTCTATCGCCTGGGACTCAGCTACTTCCTCTGTGAAATCAAAGCTGCACCAAGTGATCTTCGGGGTGACGTCCAGGGTAAGTGTCCCAAGGGCGAGCTATGTTCACCGCCAGTTTGCAGGTCGTCTCGTGTGAATTCCCCACAGAAATAGTAAGAACAGGGGGCGCAGCAGACACAGACGGGCCTGGGCCGGGAGCCGGCTGAGTCCTAGACCCCAAGGCCAAGGGCACAGTCTCCTGGGTTAGACTTTCAGAGGGTACAAAACCTGGGCAAATTAGTGCCAATCCTGACAGCAGATGGACCGGAATTATTACAGCAGCAGAATAACTAATACCGTAACAAGCTGACCTCAGGGGGAGTGAGGATTCGGCGCAGATGGTAGGTGACAGGTGCGAACACCAGGCGAGCTGGGCGCCGAGGCCCGTCCGGACCCGGAGCCGGTGAGACAACTGACCCGGGACTCGTAGGAGACGGGATTGTTCCTTCCAGCCAGCTGGTCATTAACGCAGCTCAGGGGCCGGATGCAGCACACAGGACCCAACAGACACATAAGAACTAAACAAAGTCCCAGAGGCCAGAGGCTGAGAGCTACACGGAGCCGAGCCGACCGTTGGTTCCTGGTGGTGATGTCAGCTCGAGGCTCCAGGGGAGAACAGAGCCGTCTGCCAACCAGCTAGTGCCATCCCTCTGTCTCCTCAGCAGAAATCATTCAGAGACTCAGAGCTGCTACACTTCATTTCCCGTAGCGGGCGCAGTGACTTACAATGCGTGTTATTCGCTACGTCGCCTCTGATGGAAAAATCTCCGGCGCAGAAACCAGCTTCATCTCCCAGGGGCACGATGGGAGGGTGGTTAGAGCGTCTCCCATACTGGTCCAATCAAGTCTTTAACGGGTTTTATATTAGCAACGATAAGAACTTGGGAACACAGAACAGGATGGCCCAGGACCTACGAGAAGCAGTATTTTTAGGTGACGAACGGTAAAACCTGTCTCCCCACGTAACACCGGTGTAAAGCGTCCAGAGCAAACCTTCAGTTCCCCTGGCGGTTTTCCTCCTTGCTGGTGCAGAGCCGGGCGGTAGGCTCTCATCTGTCAATCCCTACCTACCACGTGGTCTTGGAACACAGCAGGTGCAGGGCACGGACGCCTCAGGAGGAAGGAGGAGGGTTCCCTGTGTCCTGGGTGAGGGAAGGGCCAGCACAGGTGGGGGCTACTGCAGCCAAGCCCCCCCCACCTCAGAGCTGTCGCTATGGCTGCCTGGCCTCCCCGGGCTCACGACTTCACGTGTGAAACAGGGGCCCCAGTGACGACTGCTTTATGGTTGATGTGACTAATAGCTCCCCCAGGACTGCCCGCGAGCCCGGAGGGGGTCCCTCAGAGGATAATCAGGCTAAGGTACCCAAGCGAGGGAGAGAGATGGAGGGGCAGAAACGGGGCCTGGAAATGGGGGGGGGCAGCGGCTGGGAATGGAGGCTCGGTTCTAAGTCCGGCGGCAGATTCTCAGATGAGGAGACAAGCCACTTATATCCTGTTCCGTCCTCAGAATCACAGTCCTTCCAGGAAATCTCGAGTTCCGCTCCCAGGAGGAGGGGCGGGACGCAGGCTCGGGCATCTGCAGAGACAGATGAGCTGGGCTCGCACTGTCCATCCTGCGAGTCAGCTGAGAAGCTGGCTGAGTGGGTAGGAAACTCGGGGGGAAAAGGAATCACAGGATAAGAGGCAACATGAAAACTGGAGAAAAAGTGAGCCTGGGATGTGAGGGTGGTGAAAATAATCTTCCATTCCTTTGGTTGGAGGGACAGGTTTATAAATATGTATAACATGTAAATACGTTCTCATGGCAAGCCCCCCAGGAGGAAACAATCAGGCAGCTTTTGCAAACAGAGCCAGACAACCGCAAGGTGGTGGGGTTTTTTCATCCACGCTGGGTCTGCGTGTCCCGATCAGACGCCGGGCAGCGCGCGGGCGTCCTGCCGCTTCCACCGGTCCCCGTCCTTGGAAATCAAAACAGACGAGAGTGGTGTCTGGCTCGGGCTCCAAGAGCTGTGCACGCATCGCACGTGCAGGCTCCTGCTTGCAGAGAAGGATTCGGGATCCACAGGCCGGGTCCTGCAGGAGAGAAGCCGCCATGAGCTTCAGACCGACAGGAAGCCTCGCCCTGGTCCAGGTCCCGGCGGGCTGATGAGGTGTGCGGCAGGTACGCGGTCCCTGGCATGGCTGCAGAGGCCTGGTCTGGGCACGTCGGTGGCGCCGCCTCACTCCGGGTGCCGTAGTTTTGGTTCCACGCTTGGGAGGCAGGTGCCAAGGCTGATTCCACTCTGCCTCCAAGGAGAGCATCATTTTAGCTCTAAATCCCACCCAGCCCTGAATTTCAGGCAGGCCCCAGGGAGCAGCAGTAACTTCTTAATATAACGCCGCTTGGGGTCATGTGCACAAAGACAGTGAAAAGCGAGTTTAGACTGAGTCTGTCACACTGATTATAATTACTCCATTTTCTAAAAAGAGCACATTTGAAAGTCAGTATTTTCTTTCAGCCCTGGCTCCTCTCCCATCACCCCAGCCCGTACTTCAGACGTGCTGCCACGGATGCCCCACAGTTAGTCTTGGGGTTGAAGCCCTTCGTACAAATGAAAGGCATTTTCATTCCTTTCACCCTGGCTCACTGATTCCAATTTGTCTTTACTTTTTAAAAAGTAGGTTAACATTTTGACAAATTAGCATTCTCCTGCAAATACAGTTTGTAGGAGAGGGAAACACGCAGCGGGAAGGTGCAAAAGGGATGGGGACACAGCGCCAAATAGAAATGCAGGAGGCACTCCCGCTGAGCGCCAGCAGCCCCGGCATTCCCAGGGACTTCCGGGGTCTTAAGGGGAACGTTGGACACTGCAAACCTCAGGAAGGCCAGGTGTGGACCCACCTGCTCTGAGTCCCCAGCAGGAGTGTGGTGCTGTGGATAGCTCACGTCCTGGGCTTTCCCGTGTCCCAGCTGGGAAGTCCCTTCTCCCTCTCCCTCCAGGATCGGCAGCGAGGATTCAGGGTCGGCATGTGTCCTGTGGACGCACACTGTTGTCATTGCTTACAAGAAACAGAGGGAGCCCCAAGCCTTGCGACCTCAGAGGGTCACCGGCTCGCTCCCCGCAAAGACAAAGAAATGCCTGTAGATTCAAGAAAACACCTCGGTTTAGAAAACAAAACTGAAAATTCCATGGAGCACAGCTGGAGGTAGATGCTTACCCCCTGCTGGGGTATTTGCTGAGACTCTGCCTCAAAGAATTCCTCACCTCCCCAGGAGCAAACGACGGGGATGACAGGAAGGTCACAGCGTGAAAGTGGCTTCGATCTGTTTCTAAGACACAATCTAATACTGAGATATGGGGGACTTTTAAAAACGTGTCCCAGGATATAAGGACAACTAACGTGGTGCAGGCCATCGACCTTCACCTCTGCAGGAGCTCTGAGGGAGGGGACGGTAGGGGTAAAGTGACTGAGGGTTGAAGAAACCAGGTCTCATGTCGGGAGCCTGGCCTCGGGAACCGGAGTCCTGTGAGGGCACAGCAGGGAAGGAGCACAGGGGACTGAGACGGCACCCCACAGGGCACGGGACCCCAAGTCACATGCCTGGACCCGCTCTGGACGGCGGGCCTCCCCTCAGCCCCTCAGTGCAAGAGGCGTAGCTATGTTTTCCTTAAAGAGAAGCTGACAAATAGCAAAGAAATGAACAGCAACCAAAGCAGCAGGACTCTGCGTTCCAGGTTCAGCCGTCTGACCTGCAGCACTCTTACGGCAGTGAAAAATATACGTATTGTTTCGCCAGCTCTGGGCTCTGGGCGGTACAGCAGGTAAGGCCGACCTCCCCGTGGGTCTGTCCCAAGCAGGTCATCCCGTCATCAAGAGAAGGGGAGGTGCGGGAGGACACGCACAGACCCGCGGTGTGGACGCAAGGCTGGCCTCGGGCAGGACCATCACCTCTCAGGGATAAGTGGGAAATAATGCCAACTCACCCTCTTTCCCCAAGTTGCAATCATACTTCCAGTAGAAATAGACAGTGCAAAAAGCAGCTGCCATCTACCGATGGCACAGCATAGCGGTCCCTAAACAAAGAGGAACTGAAGACCCACACCTCAGACGCTGAAACTGACGGGACGAGCGATTACGCAAGAGCCCGTCACAGGAGCTAACATGTACACCTCAGTTCCTACTGACTAATAACCGACAGGTAAACACAGTCTGCGTGAAATTTAGACCGATGGGGTTGACCCGAGAAGTTCAGACCCGCAGAAGTAACTGTGCAGAGGAAGCTCTCCTGGGCTGGAGACCAATGAGCGAAATGGATGTGGGCCATGAATCAAGCTTTTAGTGTAAAAGTTGCACAGAAAAGGATTTATCTTGGTGAATATAATTTCAATGAGACAAACAATGTCAAACTGGGGTGTATTTTAATTGCGTAAAGAAAGCTGATTGAGGAGTTGGTTTAATGGGGTTAACTCTGGATCAGAGTCTTTCAGTGAAAACACTTCAATGTTGGTATATTTCTGATTGAAATATTTATGTTAATAGTTGTTGCTCCAAAATATATAGCCTTAGACCCAAAATAGTAGGGGAGGTATAAATGGGGGGGGTGAGAGAATCAACACGGAATGAAGGTCAAGGCCCATGGAGCACCTGACAGGTGTCCACCATTCGGCCTCTCTCTGTCTCTGTCTCTCTGTGTATGTCTCTCTATCTCTCTATGTCTCTCTCTGTCTCTGTGTCTCTCTCTGTCAGTCTCTCTCTGTGTCTTTGTCTCTCTCTGTATGTCTGTCTCTCTGTCTCTGTGTTTCTGTCTCTCTATTTGTCTCTGTCTCTCTCTCTGTCTCTGTGTCTCTCTCTCTGTCGTTTGTCTCTGTCTCTCCCGTCAGTCTCCCACTGGCATCCTTGTGGCTGGAATGATCAGGTTTGGAATACTCGGGGCAGCAGCGTGCAGACACCCAGGTGGCTCCTTCCACCCAGGTGGCTCCTTCCATCAGGCTCTGAGGACGCAGTGTTTGCAGGGAGCTGCGGTGACTCAGGCTCTAGTGCAGAGAGGCCCCCGTGTGGCCCCATAAAGAAGGCCCACCCCTCCCCCTCCCTGCCATCGGCCTCCCCTCCCCCCGCAGGGTTCGCAAGTCATTCAGGTAAGTGGTACTTTGCAAACCAAAGTGGTGTCAGGGCATATTTTTCAGGCTCCAGGGTCTACAATCAAGGGTGGTAGATGTTTCCCTCCCAAACTTCCTCAGATAGCTGTTCATTTAATCTGTGGCTGTCAGTCTTAAAGAAAACAGCTATTTTTCTTGAGTGTGTGGGCTAGAGGCATAACTTTTTCATAATAATAAGGTGATTGATGTTTAATAGAGATGTCTGCAAATACAACATTGTATCCGAATACTAACTTACAGTAATACCAGCTTTTCACAATGGGAGCATTTAGTAGATATGATTATAGAACCCAGCTAGTTTGGGGGTGTTCGCCTACGGCCCATCTCATTTTTATTGCTTAATTGATTTCATGGTTACCTAAGGGTTTTTTTTTTTTTTTTTTTTTTTTTTCTTTTGCGGTATGCGGGCCTCTCACGTTGCAGAGCAGAGGCTCCGGACGCGCAGGCTCAGCGGCCATGGCTCACGGGCCCAGCCGCTCCGCGGCATGTGGGATCTTCCCGGACCGGGGCACGAACCCGTGTCCCCTGCATCAGCAGGCGGACTCTCAACCACTGCGCCACCAGGGAAGCCCTACCTAAGGGTTTTAATTATCGATAATATCTAAGCTTTTAAGGCCAAGTGATTCTGAAAACGTGGGCGATATTTTCTGACACCACCCTCATCTAAAACTCCAGACGCCATTTGCAGTCACTGTAACTCATCTTCTCCCAGTGCAGGGGAGCGGCGGGGCCTCGAGGACAAGGCAGGTGTAAAGAAGTCAGTGACTAGTCAAAATAACAGTCCTGAGGATGAATCGCCCCAAGCCAAAGTCGACCTTGAGGACCAGAGGAGGCCCGATGCGTGGCCAGGAGCGCAGTCCTCAGCCCCAGGCCACCTCAGGCAGGTGTCTCGGGGTCTGAGGGTGCTGGGGCTGGAGGGTGTGAACAGTAAGCACCAGCTCTCTCACAGTTGGGGGTCTAGACGTGAGGCCCAGGTGTGGGCAGGGCTGGTTCCTCTGAGGCTGTGAGGTCCCCTGCTCCCTCCTGCCGCTCTGCTGACGCCTGGGTCAGCCTTGGCTCTAGGGCGTCACACAGGTCTCTTGTCTCCATGCTCACTGGCCTTTCCCCGTGATCTGTGTCCCAGCTCCCCTTTTATAAGGACACCAGTCCTATAGGGTTAGGACCCACCTGCTCCAGCACGATCTCATCCAATTGCAATTTCATCTGCAATGACCCTGTTTCCACATAAGGTCACATTCCAAGATACTAGAGGTTAGGACTTGAACACATGAGTTTTGGGGACACCATCAGCCCATAATGAGTGCTCGCCATGGAAAGGAAGACTGAGACAGCGACCAGAATTACTCGGTGTATCTGACACGTGACTTGCGGCTGTTCTACAAGCTTGTGATTTGGAGAAGGAATTTCTCCGTGGCATCTGAACTATGGCAGATATTAGCGCAGTTAGAAGCTGTGAGTCCATTAGCAAGTGTGTCACCTAAATGTCATTCACCTGGAGATCACAGCCTTGTGTCATCTGAAGTCTGGGTGGCAGAGAGCGTCCTGGAGTATGAAAGAAACGGACCCGGATTTACTACTGCATCTTGGCAGGGGGCAGAGTAGGACCGGGGGGGTCACAGACACAGAAGTCCCCCTTCCAGGTTCTCGGAATAAACGAAAAGGCCATGACCCTCAATTACTGATGAGACTCAATTATTGATCACAAGGCGTGATGTCAGTCCTGAGACCTGATCACTGAGGTCCAGGGTTCTGAGTATTAGAAACCCATTCCTGTAAGATGAGCAACTCCACGGGGGGACATTCCCTTTGGGGTCCAGCAGCTGGCAGTTCTGAACGTGCCAAGGAGTCTCTAGAAACGACAGGGGGTGTGAAGCGTTGAGCTCACCAGGAAGACGGGACGTGAACCAAAGGCTACCCGGGAGCAGAAGGTCAGGGTGACGTGAGGATGGATGCGGGGCCGGCGCTGCGCCTGAGGCACAGAGCCAGGGATTCTGCAGCTGGGCAGAGGGGAAGCGGCCCGAGGGTTCCAGAAGGTCAGCCCAGCTCAGAGGCCAGAGAGGACGGGGCCTGGGTCTGCTGCTGGCCCACAGTGGCGTCCACGTGGTCTCTATTAACTGCACACGTTTGAAAACCGAGCAGCGCCGGGTCTGATTCCTAAGACCTGGCAGATGAGAAGCAGCAGCGAAGGGTGGGGACGGAGTGAAGTCCCCCAAAGGAAGCCCTGGCTCGGCTCTCACCCCCAGAAACGTGCAGATCCGAACGCCAAAGGCCTCAACGGCTGTGCCATTTTTAACATAAAAGTTCACCTTTCAATTTCCCAATTTCCCCAGAGTTTGCTCTTGAGGGAGGGGAGAGAAATGAAGAATAGGTTTTTATCCAGGGATGACCTTTTTTCTCTGAGAACCCTTTGTAAGAACCTTTACTCCTAACGAAAGAGACTTTCAATACAATCATTTAACGTGACCAAGAATCCAATATCCCCGAATCTCCACCCACAGGTGTTCAACACCCCCTAATGTGTACGAACGGTCACCCCACTTTCATTACCTGGGGCAGAATGAAAGAGCCAGAAAGGCTAACACTGAACGAAGTAGCTCTGGAGACAGGTGGGTTTGGACGCCGGTGCTCTCTACTGGTTTCAGAAAAATAAAGAAGCAGCATCTCCAGCCGGGCCCATAGGAGCGGAAGTTGCTGAAAAGCAGGGACTTACCACCTGCAAACCACCATCCAGGTGAGGCCTGCCAGGCCACAGACGAGCACGGCGCCCAGCACGATGGAGACCATGGACGCCCGCGGGAGCCTCCCGGAGTCTGGAGCAAGGACAGAGCCAGCCGGTGAGCCTGCCCGGCTGAGGGCAGTGGCCAGTGCGCCCTCCCCAAACCCTAGCCCAACCCCCAGCCACCACCGAGCATCCCTGACCCTGGAAACCAAGTTCCTCTGGGTAATTTTCCTTCCACAGACCTCCTTGCTCTGCCCCGTGGGCTGTGCATCCCCCGCTGTCTTTGCTGTACTTGGAGTTGAGCTCTGCTCTGTACTGAGCTCTCCTTTTCCTACTGCAGGAGCTTTAATAAAATGTCTTGCCATTGTAACAGGTCCCGGTGCATGATTTTTCTTATGACCGCTTATGAAATAGATTTCTTAGTATTCTTTTCTTAAAATTTTTCTTACAGGAGCTGGAAGCCAAGTTATGATTCCTAGATTTGCAGCTGAGTGGCTGTGTGACCCTGAGCAAGCCACTTACCCTCTCTGTTCTGCACATGGGGATCAAGCTTCGTGCTTCCCTCCCGGAGATAATTCACGGGGGGCGGGGGGTGTGAAACTAGCTGAGGGTCTGGAGCGAGCCCGCCCCGCCCAGGGTTTCACAGTGGTCCTGTGTCTCAGACACGATCTAGCCTCAGGTACGAACCGGCTGGCTCCCTGCTCTCACCCAGCATCAGAGGCCGTGGCAGCGCGGACACACATGGCCGGAGGGTGACCCTTCGGTCATCCCTGCCTGTATGTTGACACCCCCTTCCAGCCTGGATGCCCGAGGGCCGTGGTCTCACCCACGCAGGTCCTGCCGTCCTCGCCGAGCACGTAGGGGTCGGTGCACTCGCACTGGAAACCGCCCTTGGTGTTCTTGCACCGGGCGGACGCGTGGCACGGGGGTTCCGTCACGTCTTCACACTCGTTGATGTCTGCACACACGACGAGAGGTCAGGGACAGCCTCCTGATTCCCTTCCCCACGAGGCCGGCCCCTCCCAGCTCTGTCCCGTGTCCAGGAGGCAGAGGGACGTCACCCCATGTCGGGGCTGCGTCTCCCCTGGATCCCCGCACCTTTGAAAAGAGAACGTCCCCTGATGTCCCGCGGGCATTTCCCTCCCTCCCCACTTCTGCTCACAGCGGCCCTTCGGCCACTCAGGAGACAGCCCGGCCCGTGGCCACCCTCTGCCCCGCTGGCCTGACTGCTTCTCCTGGCCCGTCCCCAGTGGCCGCCTCAGGCCCGCAATCCCTCTGGTGCCAGTGCCGATCCAGACTCAGTCCTGTTCGTTCAAATTCTGCTAGGTGCTGCGAGGGCCCGAGCGTGAGGCAGGTCCCCGGAGGTTCAGGCCACACAGGCCGGCGGCCTCGCTCAGACGCGGGCACGTGTTCCCCCTGGAGGCCGCTGGTGCTTTCCACACTGAGGAGGACTCCACCCCGGGTGGGACTCGAGAGTGGGTGGGAAGGAGGCGGGTGAGGGCCGGTGGGAGCGAGTCCGCCCACCCCAAGCAGACAGCTTCCAGCCACACAGCCGGCTCTGGGCCTGGGCCTCCACCCACCGCTGGGAGAACACCGGCCGTGCCGCCAGGAGCCGGGACCTGACACCCAGGCCCGCAGAGCAGGTGGGTGTGGTGAGTCCTCCCAGACAAGGAGCGTGTGCGGCCCCTGCGGTCTCCTTCTGTCGGAACCCATAACCACGACCGGACCCCAGGTTCCTGTTTCCAAATGACGTGCTATCTTTTCTGGCCAATTTCAGGAAGGAAGCAGCAGAGTGCGAAAGGAAGAAATGTGTCCTGAATGCATGCTGTCCAGCCACATCACATTAGCAAGCGCCACACGCGCGTGTCCTCGTAGGTGGTCCCTGTTCTGAGGGAATGAAGTGAACGTGGGCTCAGCCTCTGCTGCTGGCCGAGCCCCTCACTCCATCCTGGACACTGGACTGCAGATAGGGTGCTTAAAACAAAGCAGGTTCCTTCTCTCCCAGTTCTGCAGGCCTGAAGTCCAGACGCGGCCCTGAGCTCACTTGGAGGGAAGCATCATTCCCGGTCTCTCCCGACTCCCGGGGCTGCTGGCGTCTCGGCTTCCTCAGCCTGGCTGCATCTCTCCCATCCTCCGTCCTCACGTGGCCGTCTTCCCTCTGTGCCTGTCCTCCTCCTAGAGGGACACCGGTTCTACTGCACCAGGGCCCACCCTGATGGCCTCATTTGAATTTGATTGTACCTGCAAAGGACCTACTCCTAATAAGGCCACATCTGAGGTCCTGAGGTTTAGGACTTCAACATACCTTTTGTGGGGACAGAATTCAACCCCTTTCACTCCATGGTCAGGTTCTTCCCATCAGAAGCCAGAGCGGGGACTGTAGGGTCTGGTCTCCTGGTCCGGGGAGTCCACCCAGAATGTGTGGCAGCCCCACACGGGTGGTGAGGCCCGTCTCAAGCCTGTGTGTCCCCAGATCCCCACGTCAGTCTGCACCATGGCCGTGGCTGCTCCTACCGGCACAGGTTACCTCCCAAGGAGAGCTGAAGACCACACCCCCGGGCCCAGCTACAAACATCTGCACGATGTTCCATTTCCCTAAGCACGTCTGTGCCGACGGCACACCTCACTCTCCCTGTAGGTGCAGAAACATTTATTTGTGCTCGTTTATTACAGAACCTCTCGGCAATAACTGGAGCGAAAAGCCACGGACACGTTGCTCTTTATCCGTCCTGGATTCACGACTTTAAAGCCCTCGAAAGAGACTCATCACACTCATTTGCTCATTATTCTTTTTAATCTGATGATTTTGGGGGCTAAGCAGGATTTGAGCAGAGAAGAGAGAACGAGTGTCCTTAGATTTTGTGGATTAGATGTTCAGTTAAAAGCTGTCGCTGCCCTTTCTGCAGCCATGGACGTGCAGGTAAGCGATTCCGCTGAGGACGGGCTGCAGCCCTTCTGTCACATCAATTCACAGTGGAAGTAAAATTCCCTCCCTGCTACATTCCAGAGTCATTTTTTTCTCGCAATTCTTGGCTTAGAAACTTCTAGTAGAGGCACAGATCAGGCGAAAAATATCTGTGTAAAGGAGCGAGTGCATTTGTACCGGGGGTGGCCCTCATCCTGCTTCCTGTCATATACTTACGTTAAAGATATCCTGCCTTAATTATCGATGTGTCCAGACAAAGACACAGGGTTCTATAAACAGAGTCAGTACCCTCCTCCCTGGTCCTATCTCGCTGTGCCCACGTGACCGAGCTTAAGGAGCTCCTGTCTCCATGGGACGCTTATCAATGTCGAAATAAATAGGACCCACTGCTTGTTGGAAAGTGGGTTCTCACTATCCACACAGCTCTGTAACTCGCGTTTTTCCTTAGTGATGTACTGACACGTGCCTTGCACATGCTTTCAGGGCGCGGTTAGCTGTTAGTATGAAAAATTACGTTAGAAAAAGACAGGAGGTGGGGGAGCTGACTGGGAGGTGGGAGGACGTTGGGAGTAGAAGAGCAATGCTGGCATCGTTCGGAGCATTGCTAGGGCACAGAAGGCCTCCCTGGGGGAGACAGTCTGAGCTGGGCGTCAGGGTGTATCCAGGGGCAGCGGGTGAGCTCGAGGCGCTGACCTTCCTTTACTCTCCGGTTCTAAGCTTTTCTCCTTTTTTATTTGTACTTTGTGGACCCCTATGAATAGAGCTTCGGGGTCATAAATAGCTAAAACAAGTAGCCAGCATGATGCAGCATAAAAGGTCCAGGGGTTTATTCAGTAAAGACGGAAGGCACACACGTGACGTTTACGCCTGGAGCACGCAGGGCTCTCACCCCCTCCCCCGATCCGGGCTCGTGTCCTTGCCCCGCCGACACCAGGACCACAGCCCTGGGCAACAGGGATGTTTCAATTCTGCACCAGCGCTAAGTGGAAACAGCACTAAAAACTTCCAGATTTGTCCTACTTTTGCTCCTGCGGGACCGTCTACAGAACATAAGTATCGGGAGGAGGTTGATGGACAGAAGAGGCGCGTCCGGACGCCACCGCGGTCCAGGACGGTCGGGCTCCTGTCACGCGAGGCTCCTGGAATGTGACTCTCTGCGCGGCCTTGCCCGGCCCCCTCTGCTTCAAGTCCACCGTCGTTCACGCCCAAACCCCAAGGAGATGTGTGGGGTGCCCGCTCAGCTGCAGCCCACGTCCTCCTGGTGCAGACCTGGGTGTGTGAAGGCTGCCTTACCGTTTAACCAGGGCTCTCTGGCCCAGCGTGCTGGATTTGGCCGTAGATTCCCTCAAACCCTCACTCTCCCGATGAGCTCCCTGTGCCGTCCGCCCTCCTCCAGGTGGTGGCCTGGATGTCACCCTGGAGCCCCTCCTTCTTTGCCTCCTTGTCCTTCCCTCACACCTGGAGGGAGCGGCCGGGACCTTCCTGAGCCTGGTGCCCCGGGCTGAGTCCTGAGGGTCCTGGGGGGTCCGGCCTCTCCTGGGCTTTTCCTGTACTCTTCCGAGTCTAGAGGCGGGTGTGGCCTCTGTAACTTTCCAGGACCCATTTTGGAGTCCCCAGAATTGAAGTGAAAACTTTGTTACTATGGTAAAACATACATAACATGAAATTTACCATCTTAATTATTTGTCAGTGTGCCTTTTGGTCGCATTAAGTACGATCACGTGGTCGTCAACCATGACCACCCCCCATCTCTGGAATTGTTTCATCTTCCCAAATCGAAACTGTAGAACTGAACAAGTTGGGCCCTGTTTTCATTTCTTGTAAACCAGCCCGATTCTTGCATGAGTCCGTCTCCTGCTCCTCTAGGGTCTTCCTCGTGCAGCTTAGAGGGAAACGTGAGGGAGCTTCTCCCAGGGGACGAGGGAGGCTTCCTGCTTCTGCTTGCCTGGTCCCTGTTCCGGGTCCTCCCAGGTGTAGGCAGACTGGGGCCCAGAGCAGGCAGGGCCTGCTGAGGTCTCCCCGGAAACGGGCCACCACAGGTGGGGGGCCTGCTCTACTGATGCCTCCTGTGGAAACACTCGTGTTTCATTGGCGCATTGGCTCTGTGAGCTCCTTCCTACAGGCCTCCCTGAAGCTCTAGCCTCTTCCTCCTCCTGTCCTTCCCTGGTCACCCCGCGGGCGTGTCGTGAGGTGACCGTCTTGGTGCTTCATTTTCTACGAAGACATCGACTTAGGAACATGGGCCACGGGGGAGGGGATACTTTATTTCCACCCAGAGAGTTCCTGGAAGATAATTATACTCGGAGACACCTTTGGTTGAATGACATTTATGTGTGTTTTCATTTGGGGGTTCCTTCAGCGTCTCTTTAGATTGAAGGACAGTCGCTATTCGGGATTCTATTCGCTATTATATAAGTTACAGGTGCACAGTAAAGTGGTCCACAATTTTGAAGCTTATTTATTTTTCAAGGACATCTATTCTTAATTTGTATTTGAAAAATGCGGATTCCAGGGTCAAGCCACGAAGAGACACCTGTTAACGACTGACCTTTACAGACCGGAGGCTGGGAATCCCATCCTCGGCGGGTGCAGGCAACTTGCTCCGGCCCGTGGAGCTGGAATCCATGGCGACAGGAAAACACCAGCACGCGCCTTCCAGACTCCTCACACAGCAGGAAGTCCCCGTCTTCCACTTTGTCCGGGAAGCCACAGGCATCCTCTGGGCCAGGTTGACAGGTACATACAGTCAACGCCGGACCCCTTTCTTCGCCCTCCTCTGGGGCTGCATCCCCCGATTGGCCTCCCAAGGGGCTCACGTCAGCAATCTCCTTCCCTCCAGGTGGGACACAGCACGGGGCCCCTCTCAGCACTGACCCCCTGCGGCAAAGTCACGCCTCTAACCCTTCCCCATGTATCGGCCGTGACCAGGCTTCCCCACCCACCACGACGAAACCGCTTTAATTGAGGGCGACCACGGTCCTCGCTGCACAAGGCAGGCTGGATCTCAGCCCCTCTCCTCTTCTGACCCCAGGGGAGCTCACCGTCGGCCGACCCTCCCGAGGTTGGGACCCGAGACACAGTTGCTCTGCTGGCAGGTGCAGGCCAGTGTGGTCCCCAGGAGGGGCCGAGGGGGGCTTCGCCTCAGACCTGCGCCTTCCCCGCCGAGGAGGTCGCGCCTGGGACCCAGCAGGGCGGGAGGCTCTTTCCTACCCCCGAGAGGATTTGAAGCAGCTTCTCTCAGAAGCTGTGACCCCCAGGAGACCCTGTCCTTGACCCTGTAGGAGAGATGCTCCCGGTTCGCGGCTACCTGGAGGAGGGGCCTCCCTCCACGCGCCCAGGTTCATCCCCGGGATGCTGTCGCACGACTCGAACTCCTGGGGCCACGTCCCAACCCGGAAGGCATCGCGTGGCACGCGGGAGAGGCCGGTGTTGTCGCAGATGATGCGGGACAGAGAGTGCCGGCCCAGCTCCTGCCTCTGGGCTTCCGTGAACACTGCCTGGTTCTCCCACCAGAACCTCCAGGAGGACAGACGTGAGGACACGTGAGAGCCCGGTTCCTGCCACGCCGACCACGCCTGCCCACCCTCTGTGCCCACGCCATGCGGCACCGGAGGCCGGGCACGCCCAGGGGAGGAGAGAGGCCCGGACGGCGCCGGGAGGACCGTTCTTTCCATTTAGGGACCCAGTTAACCCGCTCGGCTGCACTGATTTTCCCTGGGTGCAGAGCTGCCTCTACGACAAGAGTGACGAGGACAGAACCCAGCCTTCAGGAGGGCTCTGCGCCTGCCCTGCAGGACGTGCCCTGAGGCCCCCTCCCCGCAGGCTCTCCTCTGGCCCCGTCGCCGGGGAATTCAGCTTCTGGGAAACTGTCTCACGTTCCTCCCAAGAGGCTGCATCGCTGACAAAGCCCACAGCTGCTGACCCGAAGGCCACAGAGCGCTCCTCTCACCACATAAAGCCCCGCTTCCGGCGCGGGAACGCCGTCAGCACCGAACAGCCCCTGCGCCCCCGCCTGTCCCGGGCACCTACCGGTCCCCGTCCCTCAGGTTCCTCATTTGCTTTCCGATGATGCAGGCAAACAGCGGGCCGGTCCGCGCCCCGGGGAGGACCCTCTCGGCTAAGCCCCCAAGCCACACGTCCACATTAGCCGGGTGCCCGTACAGGTCCAGGATCTTGTCGGCCACGCTCCCGTGGCTGGTGGCGGCTCTCAGGTCGGCCCGGGTCTCCAGCCTGGACAAGCCGCAGAATTCCCGCCACTCATTGTAACCTGTGCGGGGAGAGGGCCGAGGCCGCCCTACTCGGGATCCGGACGTTCCCCACCCACCCCGCCAGCTGTGGGCCATCGAGACCTGGGGCTGTGGCCACAGGGTCCCCGCCTCAAATCCACCTTGCCGCCCCACAGCCTGCAGACCTCCCTGTCGGAATATTCCAGCACGGGCGGCAGGGCCTTATTGAGAGTTTGCTCACAACCAGCCAGGCATCGTGCTTGGGGACCAGGCTGAACCCTACACACCTGAGTGGGTCACACTTTTACCCACTTCTCATCTCTGCTGAGCAGTGAGGCCAGCGCTCACCGGCCATGTCCACGTTCCCACGGCAGCGGCCGGAGCACAGGCACCAGCACCCCTCCTTCCACACAGGCACACACACGCACAGGCACACACACGCACATCCACACACACACACACAGGCACACAGACACACATACACACAGACACAGGCACGCACACACACAGGCACACACACGCACAGACACACAGACATACAGACACGCATGCATACACACATACACACAGACACGCACAGACACACAGACATACAGACATGCACATACAGACCACACACACACGCACACACACACACGCACACACAGGGAGAGCCACGGAAAGGACCACGTCTGTGTGACTCTGGGCTGCAGCTCCCTCCTGGTTTCCGGCTTGCTGGGCCGCTGGTCCCCCATCCTCTCCCTCCGCGTCCCACTGCTCTCGGGGCCCGCTTCCTCCAGACCTCCAACCCTCCTCATGGCGCGTGAACCCCAGCCTAACACGCCATCTGGGTCTGACCAGAAGCTCGCCAAGGCTCCCTGTCATTTCCTCTCTGGTTATGTGCTCTGCCGTCCGCGGTCCTTTTGGCAAGACTGGGTCTCGTTTTATGCCCGGGGCCTCAGACGCAGCAGACCCCCGACAGAAGTGCCGCATCGACACGTGGACACAAGGAAACGCATTACGACCGGGCCAGCTCCCCACAGGGCGCTGAGGCAGCGGGACACAGAAAACTGGCGGGGGAGGGCTTGCGCTCAGACTAAACAGAACTAGAGGAAAGGATCCCCTGTTTCCAGTTAGAATGCGAGGGGTACAGAGGCTTTCAAAGCCGTTTCTCAGACGTTGGCAGTAGGTCCGAGATACATGAGAACAGCAGCTCATCTGGCAGCTCCCGCAGGAAAGGAACCGGGAGGGCCCACCTGGCAGGCCGTGGTCCCGGCCCCTCTGCAGGTTGATGGATGCCAGGTCCAGGGTCCCCGAGTCCGACAGCACAAAGAGCCTCTCTGTCAGCTCCTCGTTCATCAGCTGGTCTTGCACCTGCAGCTTGGCTGGTGTCGCCAGCAGGCCCCTCACGATGGGGTCCACACCACCTGGAAACAGCACAGAGGAGGGATGTGCTTTCTCAGGTGAGTCTTGGGGAAACAGAACACGGTCTCAGATCGTAAACGACGCTGGTTCTGCACAAAAGCCTCCCATAATCTCAGGAATTCACCTCCAGGGGTTCCCAAGTTTCCTGGGCCCTTAGGGTGCTGCCTCGTGGTGGATTCGCCCCGTCAGGGCCCCAACGGGCCGGACCCTGACGTGTGTCTGAAGGAAACGAGGAGCCTCAGGTGTGGAGGTTTTGTGCTTGTTTTTCAGCAGCAGAAACGTCACAGTTGAAGGAGGTGTTTGCTGAGTCTAAAGCCTAGACCAGTGAACAAACCCCAGCCTGGCTGAGGGAGCCCGGGGCCGCCCCTGCGGATTCTGGAGACTCACAAACCCCAGGGAAAGCGTCTGATGAACAGGATCACTTTTCAAACCTCTGTGGATGCATTTATATTCTCCATGCCCGCTGCTGACCCGAGCACCTCCGGCCAGCGGGCAGGTGACCGCACACCTGGCTCCCCCTCCCAAGCGTGGCCCAGGGATGCGCACCTTCCTCAAGGAGCCGCCAGGGCCGGAAAAAGGCATCCCGCAGCGGCAGGAGCCCCAGGCGCTCCTGGAAGCGGGCGTCCAGCCGCCGCACCAGCGGGTGGACTGTGGCGTGTCCGAAGCGGAAGGCGGCCGTGGAGAACACATTGGACACCGTAGGGTCCACGGCGGGGTCGTATCCCCTGTAGGGGCCCACGTGCTGCGCGAAGGCCTCGGGGCCCAGGATTTTGGGGACGTAATCCCGCAGGGTGATGATCTGCGGAGAAAGGAGAGTGGGTGGGAGCCGGGGCAGTGGAGCCCCTAGCTGGATGCAGGCTCTCAGTCAGAGCGATGCCGGGTTGGGGGGCTTCTTCCCGCACAAGCCTGGGGGCTGCTGCATCTCCAGAGCTGTCACCGGGGGTCTTGTCATCTGGGGGCACAGGGAAGCAGGGGAGCAGGTACAGGAACACCCCCTATTCCAAAAAAAGTCCTGAGCTCTCGGCTTTTACGGGGTTGTACAGGGCATGTCAGAGATGCCCCCAGACACCCTCCAGGCCAGGCCAGGCCACGTAAAATGAGGGGGACCCTCAGTGCGTGAAGACGAACCAAGGAGGCTGCTGCCCCCCTGCACTCTTTCAGAAACATGAAAAGGTTTCTGTCCAACAATCAGCCCCCCTTCACTCCCACTTCACCCACGAGCCCTCCGTTAACACCAGGACCTAAAGCAAAAATCAGAAATCTAGTCCCTTCGCTGGGTTTGGTCATCAGAGGCTGAAGATTTAGACCAAGGTGAGTTGCAACCCCATATCCCCCCCTTCTCAGCTACGTGACTCTGGGAGGTTGACCTCTCTGAACCTGTTTCCTCTGCTGGAAAAACCTCTTCCTTTGAGTTTTTGTGAGAATAAAAAATATACATGGGTTTATATGTATTAGATACATGGTATTTTATATAGACACTCTATAGAGTACATGTATATATTATATACTGTATGGCTTTATACGTATCAGACATGTGGTATCATATATAGACATTATACGGAGAAGATGCATATATCGTATATAGTGTATACATCCATGCATGGGTAACTACCTGTCCCCAGGTTTAAAGGAAATGATACACAACCTAAAGATCATATACGGTCGGAATGGCTTCCACGAATTAAAATGTAAGCAGGGGCTGAGATCCCTGTGTTATTCCTTTTTTCCCTTCCGAATTGTCTGGTATTTAAGAGAATATTTGGGTCCATAAGCCACATCTAAATGAGGAATATAAACCAGTAGGAAAGATTCTATCCTAGAGGGAAAGGTCTTGAATTTCAGCTTATGAGTGTAGGAAGGGAACACGTACCATTCTCAGAAACAACATGAAGGTGACAACAGAGCATCTGCGTCCTTGTGGGCCATCCCTTCCAAACGACGGAGTGTGTCTTCTAAGTGCACAAGCCGGTACTTCCCAGGCCAGCGGAGGCCGCGGCCTCTAGATGAAGGGCCCACGGAGCCCCTCGCACCGCTGCGTGCCGTCCCCTCCGAGACCTGGGCTGACTGGAGCAGGGGCCTGGCTGGGGTCTCTAGACTGAGGTGCCATCCCTGAGCTGGTTCAAGGATCCGAGCAAAACACCCACGTGCCCGACTGGCATTCGGGAAGAGTTAGGATGTGATCACACAGAAGCAGCCACCGCCTCAGACGCTGCAGCTTTTCCCACCACCAGTCGGGGCTGCAGCCGTGCCTTCTCCCCACCCCGCGAGGGGACACAGCAGCGACTTCCACTCCCACCAGCGCTCGGCTCTGATTCCTTCTGCCCCCAGCAGACGGGAGATCCTCTCTCTTCTCCGCCAGGGACACGAGACAGCTTCACACTCGAGTGGAAACTTTAGTGGCGGCCCCTCCCCCGCTCCCTAACTCAGGCTCCACTTGTGATCCCGGAGGACGCAGAGCCTGCCGTCACAGGCTGGCAAGGCTCCCCTTGCCCCCGAAGCAGCTGCTTCAGAGAGCAGAGGGCACCCTGCAGTCCACCCCACACATCATCCCTGCTCGACCTTGGAGCACAGCCCCCATCACCAGTCTCTCGCGATCTGAGCTGAAATGTAACTGGAGGCGATTTTGCCGAAAAGCCTGGATCTCTCCCCAGGGTGAGGGCTGCAGCACCGTTTCACTCTGATCGGCGGGGCCCTAACCCTCCTTTGGAATTGCCAGGACGATGCTGAAACCCTCGCGGCGGTTCCTCACCCGCCGCGTGCGCTGGGACAGTCACGGCCCAGCGAAGCACTCCTCCCTGCCGCTTCTCAGGGCCACGGCCGTACTTATTATCTCACTATTTGAGAAGCACAGGTGCCACATGACGTTATTTCCAGGCCAGCAGGTGTTCTCAGAATTCTCGAATGCAAGCACCTCTAATGTACGAGTCTAGGGCCGCGTGCACCCAGATAACCACCCCGCCTTCCCCACTGCAGGGGCACACGGTGGTCGTGGAGCCTCGTCTCCGGGAGGGTCCACGTGGATCTGAGATCCAGCCGCTCAGCTCAGGCCCCTGTGCCGACTGAGCTCTTGTGTTTAAAGAAAGTTTAAGGAACGTCCCGGCTCTCGGGGAGGCAGCAGGGCAGGGCTCCCGGGACTGTTCCTGGGATCTGGTCTTCACTCATGAATTCACATTGGGAAGCACCTCTTAGAGCCAGGCTGGGTCCAGGTGCCCGGAAGCCATTAAACAATAGGGAATCTCTGTCTCCCTGGAGCTTACATTCAGGGGAGCGGCACAGAGGGAACCAAAACAAAGCATATCTGGGTGGTGACAGCAAGCCGGAAAGAGGAATGATCCCGGGACTTATTTCACCAGTGAGCCTGCTGAGGGGGAAGGACGGCTCGGAAGCGGGGACCTCATCCTAACGCTTCCTGACTGGCCAGGCCACTCTGTTCAAGGGGGTCCGGTGAGGGCTGACGGATGAGGTCCTTGATTGTTACTGAAAACCATCGCAAGACTCCTGGCCATGCTGCACTAATCCCCCTTCGCAGATTCCTGTGTCCTTCTATCTTAACTTTATCCATCCTGTGTGTTCACAGCCGTCAGCTCATTTACACTACACTGCAGTGTTCATCCAGGCAGCAGGCAGACTGTGTATCAGATGCCCGGGTTATAGTCTACGCACCGCGCCATGCAAGCACACGCGCACACACTCCACAAGCCCACTCATCCGGGCCAGGGCTTGCCCAAAGCACCCTGGTATTAAAACACTGACGTCCTTCCTCGGCGGAGGAATCACAAGCCCCCAACTGCTGCCCAGCCTCTCCTGGACCACGTCCGAGTCCCCTAACCCACCAACATCTATGGGGTGGCGCCGGGCACAGCAGGGCTCTGTAGCCTCTGCTCTAACTCCTGCGTGGCTGGGCCACGGTGGACCAAAGGTGGGCAAGGGACAGGCAGTGCCTGGGGATGGCCCATCCCATCATGTGGTCCCTGTGAGAACTCGGACAAGACCCAACTTCCTCCTTTGTAAAACAGGACTTACAGGGTCACTGAGGGGATACAGGGATGCTATCAAGGGCCTGCTGTAGCACCCGGATCAGAGACACATGACTAGCAACCACTGGTTTAAAACAAAGCACTCCACCTTCATAACAGCCCTGTGAGACCAGCGGACTTAGTAAGGTTATTTGATGGACGTAAGGAATTTTTCCAACTTCGCTCCGTTATAATTGGCCAACTTGACACTCCACCCAGTATCCTCTGAGTCGAGATGAAAAATATCATAATAAATCCTTACTTTAACTTGCTAATTTGCAGATCTCATACAGATTGTGTTTCTTTTCATTCTCTCCATAATATCAAAATACCAAAATCACTGGTGGACACCCATCTGAAAGGGTCGCCATGAGGACTACATGAGTTAGAACCCTCAGAGCGCTTAGAACGGTCTGGATATCCGGGGAAGGCCGGAGGAGCCGTGCCTGTTACTACTGCGGTCAGCCTCCTGGTGGGATAATCACCGCCAGCCCCTGAGCAGACAAGCAGCTCCCACGGGACCGCCAGGGACGCAGGGCTTCAGACAGGAGCGGGGTTAATCTCGACGCAGGGTGTCCACCCACAAGGTTCTGAGCGCCCAGGCGGGGGGCCCACCAGACCCCCGCACCCACCCTCGCGGGGCGCCCGCGAGGCCCCTGCGCGCACCTGGTGCAGGGCGCCCACCACCTTGCGCGCCTCCTGGTAGGCGGTGTCCGCGCTCCAGTGCGCATTGAGGGCCTTGAGCGCGGCGGCCAGGCGGTTGTGCTCGCGCAGCC